>NW_015159809.1:39815-72104 GCF_001447785.1 Gekko japonicus
AGGAATGACTGGGAAAGAATGGCCTACCTAAATTCACCTAGAGGCTTAAGCAAGCCATTCCATCTCGGCAACAAAATACAACCCAATCTTGGAGTATACTGGCCTTAGAGTTGTTAGAGGCAGGGCAGAAAATCAGCATTTACTGTTTTTCTTCAGTATTACAATTATAAAGCATACATTCTAGGAACTAAGATCCACCAATCTGAGACCTGAACATAACTTAAGAATTTTGGGTGTCAGAAGCAAAAATTCAACTGACAGTTCTGAAATTGCCTGCTTACGATTTAATGGGGGGGGGGGGGGAACCAAGGAATCCAGCATCACTCATTTTGATAGCAAATTTGGATAAATTAATACATTTAATATATTTTTCAACAGACAAGAGATTTACTTTTCTCCAAATTACATCCCAGCACCTAAAAGAGGAATCTGGAAAGACTTAAATTTGTGGTTACATGGTTAGTCTAAGATGAACTATAAGAGTTATTCAACTAGTTCCTTGGAAAAAATGGGTGCCTGAAAAATCTAAACATACAAGTACAAATGCAGAGCCCTCCAGGTGGGCAGTAGGATGGGCCATGGACAGGTATCAGTCCTGGAGGTGCAAACTGCAAGTTGCTACAACTCATACACAGCCCCACATGGAGGCGCTGATTTTAGCAACAACTTTCCACATAAGTGCTACTCAGTCACACCATCACACACTCTCCCTTTTCACTTACAAAGGGCTGCTGTATATTCTGCTTCCAAGTGATTCCTCTTAGGCTATGAGAAATTTGATTACTCAGAAAACAGTGACAAAGAAACACAAGGACTATGAAAAACTTACTATAGGTTGGATCCCAGCTATTATCTCTGCTGATAAAGGAGGGGGCGGTTTTCACCAATTTCCTCCCCCTGCAGTCAACCCCAGACTCTTCCTCCATGCTTTCTCTGGGGTCTCTTCTTTCCCAGAAGTAGAATTTTAGGGGGCATTTTGGGGGGAAGCAGGAGGGAGCAGGTGGAAAAGGCACACACCACTGATGGAAATCCCTCTATCAGCAGAGATTTGGGGATGAGATCCAAGCGTCATCTTCAAGGTGAATCTTCAAGGTGAATGTTTTGGAAGGTGGCTTACCCAACCACACAGTAAACAGAGAACCAAAAGCCCACCACAACCCTTCATCTCTGCAACAGAAGTTACAGTAAAGAGAAAAGACTTACCTAAATGGATGACCGTCATCAGACTTCTGGATTGCTTGGATAACTCCCTTGTATATCCTAAAGCTGATGGTCACCAACAGAAGGCCCAAGGCAATGTAAGCAATCACACTCACAATACTGAATACCGTTAAAGAAAGCAGCAGGAACAAGCTGGCGCCAAACACCACACCAGTCTTCTTAATGTCTCGCCAGTAAAGGAGGTCAACAACTGGAGAGATTTAAAGGAAGAGAGATCAGGGGGCATGGTCACTAGTACAAGGATACAGCAATGTCACATGACTTGTTCCATCAAGAATACTAAAGTTGTCCTAAGTTTTTAAAACCACGTTTTTGAGGGTTCCCCCTCCCACTTCATATCTTATACACACAGATACACATATGTACGTGCATGTGGACAGACAAAAATAATGGGTTACATGTTTGAGCTATCAAATTCAACAAGAATTTTATTCAAAGAGGTATTGTAGCAGTGATATCAATTACAGTTGGTCTTTACTACTCAGCAGAACACAGAAAGCAACAACAGTACCCCCAAATGCTTGGTGGGGAGGGCAGGGTATAAGTCGAACAAATAAATAAATAAATTAAAAAGCAATGCCACAAAGTAATTGTGCAATTAAAATTCCCCAATATCCAAAAATTGATCCAGTACAAAACTGATCCTTCAGTATAATTTCCTCAAAATGTGCATGCTTGGTTAGAAATGTACAATAACTACATGTGCATGGAAGGCACATGAACAGAAGATCCATGCTATTATGTATGCATATTGAATATGCACATGGTGAGGGGGGAAAAGAACATGAGAAATAGCTCTGAGGGAGCCAACTCCACACAAACACACAGTTCACATGGGAAGGGGGACTAATTAATACCTGCAGTCCTAATCAAATGCATGCAGCTTTCTTTTTTATTTTTTTATTTATTCAGCTTTTATCCCACCTTTCCGCCGAAGCGGAACTTTATTCACACTTTGTATTTTGCTTCCATACAGACACCCACTCACCCTACACAATTCAGATCCTCCAAAAGACAATTTTGTTGTGTCTACTAACTGCTGGGGGGGGGATTTTCCTTTTAGCTTCACTGTAAACAGTTACAAGATAGCTATCTTTCAATTAACATAATGTTGAGCAAGATGGAACATTTATTATTTAACAGAATTTCAACAGCTTTCAAGATGAAGCTTTTTCCCTTCACTTTAAAATGCACATAAAATATCCACAAATAGAGACAGATGAAAAAGGGTATTCTAGGCAGTATCTGACTAGAAATAATGTTGTTTTTTGTTGCTAAAGTGTGAATGAACAATTTTTGCCTGACCAAAAAAAAGATAAAGTAAGATAGCTCTAGCTTTATTTTAAAGTGAATACCACAAACTACATTTGGTAAGCAAGCAAGAACTGTCACTTGGTATTTCTAAAAATAGCAGGGCTAGCATCGTGCCTTACGTTCACAGCTCATCCAGTTACAATTTTTTCCTTCGCTTTTAAAGCAAGTGTCTCGATATGACAGCTGTAAGTCTTCCTATTATATCTTCCAAAAAAGTGTTGCAGTTTCAATTGCAGCTGCTGCTGCACCAAAACAAAATTTTACACCTATCCTGAAATCCTTCTTCCACCTCCCACAGAATTAAGAGAAGAGGATCACAGTAAACTGGATTCTGAAGCACAGAATGAGTGCAAAGGAAAGGGGGAAAAGTGTTCCCAGCACACAACTGAACACCCCTACACACTCACCACTTCTGGCATCCATCTTGCAAGGGTTCCTGCAAGCACGGACTTTACACAGCTGACTAGCAAGGCTTTCCACTTCCTGCTAGGGCACTCACAGGTCATCTGATAGACGCAACTGCCTGCTGTCTCACCAATGCACGAATTAGAAAAGCCCCGACCAATTCAAAATATTTTGAGCTATCATTGTCCAATGACAGCTTCTCCACAAATTCATTCCTTGAAATACAGAACACGTATGCACAGCTCTGTTTTACGTGCCATATCTGGGTTTGAGCAAAACAAAACCCCCAAAAGTGAAGAATATCAATGCCAGTTCAAGATCTGTTTAGAAGAAGTGTATTTGGAGTGGATCTAAATTAGAAGGCATGGTTCCCCATGTCCTCCTTGTTTAACTGAATGACTAGTGTTTTACAGAAGATAATATTTTGCTTAGAAATGCATTAACAGCAGTGTTTTTGGAGTAGTTCCATAATTGCTGGTATGCATTACAATAGGGAATCCCGGGGGGGGGGGGAAAAAAAAACAGGCACCAGTAACTCTGGAAAATGCAGGAATGTTCTATTTGTAGGTTTATCAACTTTTTCCTTTCTTTAAAAACTTGAATATTTAGAGAATCCAACATTCAAGATGTCTGAGGGAAACTATTTATGCTTGATTATCTAGGTTTGGGTTGTTGCTGTTGTTTTTTAAAATGGGAAGACACCACAACAAGCTGTAAAAAGAATGTGAGGAATATATAGCACATTAGTACATGTGGCAGACCGATGAGGGCTTGCAGGGAGCATCTAATTTGTCTGCATAACCTTCTCCCTGCACTATATCCTCCGTCCCTCCTCTACTTTTCTCTCTCCTTCCTAACAACCCCTGTCTTTATCTGCCTCCCAAGTCTTCAGCCTTCCCTTGCTCTCTCCCCATCTTCTCTCCCACCCACCTACCCTTTTCTGCTCTCCCACTACCTGCAGCTCCTCTCTCCTTTCCCTTCTTCCTTCCCATCTTTTTTAATCTCCCCCAACCACCTGCCTTTAACTGACAGAAAACAAGGCTTGGCGGGCTCACCAATATGGTTATGGTTGCTTAGCAACCCCCAAGGCCACCAATATCTCAGGGAGCACCGTTGTCACTTTGGGGGAGGAGTTAACTGCCCCCCCCCTTTAAATTTTCAGATTATTCTGCAAACCTGGGGGTTCTCTAGCATTTGTAAAAAAATCCTTTGGTGTCCCTAGCCTCACTATGTAGATTTTTTCATTTACCTTATAAGGCCCGATTCAGAATCAGATAGGATACCTTTTCATTTCCCATATCTACACAATTAAGACTGCTATTAACAATGTTATGGTTTCTGAAGTGCCACACAAATTGAACCAACCAACCTGGGGCTGCCACAACCACCACTATAGGTATACAGATATAGCAAGATGTAGTGCAACACAGCACTGCAGTCAGACTTGGGGCTAGGATCAAATACTTGCTCTGCCCTGAAGTTCACTGGGTAACCCTGAACTACAGTCACTATCGCTAAACATGAACTTTCTCACGGGGTTGCAGCTGTTCAAAGGTTGAGGTGAAATGACACTGTATAATGACATGATCTCCTCAGAGGAAACATGAAACACAAGAGTAATTAGCCCAAAGTACTCTCCTTTTTCTAGCCACTCTTCCAAGTGGAAACTGAAAAACACTGATTTCTTTCCATACTTTGTTCAGAGGTACAGTTGATTGTGTTCACAAACTAACCACAGTAAACATAAAATCATAATTTTGTGTTATATCTAAACAGAGCCGTAGAGCAAGTTTGTTACGTTACTTTAGTTGTGTGATCCACAGTATAGTAAACCGTCAATTTATTCCACACCCAGAAGCCCTAGGTTTAGTGATCAGGTAACTTTATTTTATACCAATAACACACGCATGCTATATTTAGAACACACTGCAAAAACAAGGGTTTTTAATGGAAAAAGATTTCAAAGGTTAACATAAGAGAATGCTGGATCAGATCAACAGCCTGATCTAGTCCAGCAGGTTTGGGGAGAAGACTGAAGGAGTCCAGACTGAAAAGGCAGAAAGGGTGCTGTGTGCTCTATGCTAGAAATAAGTCTAGTCTGTAACTAAGGATGGTGCAAATTTTGCAGCCAGAATAAGATATGCAAGATTTCCGAACATTTTTTTATTTTTCATAATTTATGCAACACAGTTCACCATGAGGAAAGACAAGGAGATAAACAGAATACTACAGACCCAGTGAACACCGTCTCAGGCCACACACTTCCTTCCAGGCTTCTGAGATTTTATGAGGTAGTGCTATATGTTTTAAAAGACTTTCCTCAAATGCAAATAGCAAAAGCAAACAAAAACAGAGGAGGGGAGAAAATTCCAAGAGACGAGATAACAAAAAGAAATGGAAAAAAAGAAAATACTATGTATAGAGTTATCACTGTCAATTTAAAAAGCTAAAATTATAATCCAAAAGCTTTAATCAAATTACAAATAGTAAAAACCACATCGTTTTTATGTATAGTTTAGTTCCCCCCCCCAACCTTCTTGGTTACCAACGACCTACCACCCTACAAAGACTATCTTCTCAACAATGGGTTAGAAATTCTTTTGTGGTTATTTTGGGTACCGAATGCTAGGTTCTACAGCTAATCCATAAAATACTGGATATATAAACTGAGAATAAGGAACCTTATAAGGACAACAACCTGTGGGGTAGAACAAGGAACTGTGCCACCTTCAACAACAAAAGTGTCCTGTTTGCTCCCATGTAGCTTCCAAGAATTCCTCTAACTTAGTGGTCCCCAACATTTCTGAGCCTGTAGGCACCTTTTGAATTCTGAAACAGGATGGTGGGCTCAACCACAAAATGACTGCCACAAGAGGTGAAGGCAACCACAAAATGGCTGCCACAAGAGATGTAGCAACCCCCCCACCCCCCCACTCAGAGAAAGTCCAAGTGCAGGAAAGGAGGAGTAATTTTAAAAATACACTAGGAAAGAGGAGTAAGAGATTAAAAACCAACACAGCGGTGGCAACATTATTTGAATCTGCACAAGACTCTCATCCACTTTCTGGAAACACTTGGTGGGCACCGGGTAAGATGTTGGCCAGCCCCATGGAACTCATGGGCACCACACTGGGGACCCCTGCTCTGACACCCACCCATTTTAAGGGTATGTCTGTAAAGGCTAAACGTTTTTAAAGTGTAAAACCTAAAAGTTACAGAACACCAAATTATCTGCTGCCTAGCAGATGGTGCACAGATGGTAATATCTGGGGCTTTAAAGGCCACTACACAAAACTGAGCATGAGATTAAGCTGACAGATCTCAGCATCACTTTGACACCTGAAGAGTATCTTCATACAGCTCTGATGCAACGTTATGTATCAGCACATTCTGGGGCTTAACTACAAGTGTGTCTGTGTGCACACATGACTTCTTTGCACTACAAGAAACATACACAATTGCCAATAAACTTGCGGACATCATTATCAGTGACCAGAACTGGTGGCTATTTAAAACTGTACCATTCACTATGTTGTGAGCAGTGCTTCAGTCTAGAGGTGTTATTTCAACTATGGTCTCCAGCAGAATTACAGCTGCATTAGAGAAAATTCAGCAAGTCACTGTATTGCAAGTGGTTCCCACAACAGACCACAATTCACAGTAGTAAAAATTCAGACCTAGTCTACACTGCAAGGTGAAAAGCACTCTCACTGGACCCTCTCCTAGCTATAACTCTCAAATGTGAAATAAGCAAGCTAACATTTGCTAATCAGAGGATACCACAGACTGGTATTGTCAATGTTTGCAATGTAATTTTGCCTTCTTAGCAGCCACTTGGATTTCATGCCATAGCTAACAAGTGTAAATATGAAGAGCTGCAAACATGACCCTTCAGGGACCAGTCTACCTCTCCATCTTCTATGTCAGGGGGAAACAATGGAAGAAGCAGGACATGGGTAAACCCCCACCTCCACCGCTGCATCCTCCCAATTACAGACGCTAAAGATAAGAGGTGATGGAAATATGCATTTTTGATGTTGGCAGACAAAATGATTTGCACGACAAACTAGATGGACTACTGTCCTGACACCTGACCCTGCATAGGGATTCCAAACATGTGCCAGAAAGGCCTTTATGTGAACCTTCTTGCATAGCAACACAGAAACTGTAAAACCTGGTGGTTTAGTGCTGCTCTAGGAAAATGTCAGTCAGCTAAATCAAACATCTACCATACAAATCAATTTTCAATTGTCCACAAGCAAAGAGGCATGATCCTGAATCAACTCCATATCACATTACAGTCCTCAAAAAAGCAACCCCCCCCCCCAAGTGCCTAACTCAGACCCCCCCAATGACATTCACCTTTAGGACCAATCAATTCAAATGTATTTAGGTCACACACACACACACACACACATCCCTTCAAAACAAGGAAATCTGTATTACAGAGCCCTCCTACTCAATTTGCTTTCGCTAACACCCTCCATATCAGTCAGTGATAAACCTACTTTGAAGACATGTCATGAGGGACGGAGGGAGTATGATGGATTCCTTGTTCAGGACACCCAAGAAGAAAAAGAGTGGTAAGATAATAAAATAAGTTGCAATTGGTGCTTATTAATTTGAGATGAAAACAGCTTCAAGCTTTTTTTAAATGCCTCTTATTCAACATTAAGAGCAAAAAACAAGAATATAGCTCCCCCACCCCCACTTTATTGCCACTGGGCACCCCTTCAGGGCTTAGTTTCAGGGAAAGAAATTTCTGGCCGCCAAATTCCTATGTCAGCCTTGCAAAGGGAAAGGGGTTCTGGGAAAGAAAGGTCCTGCTGTCAGTGGAACACATGCCCCCATGAAACATACCAAGGCACAGGAACAGCCCTTCTAACTATTCTGACTGGCAGCGGCTTTCTAGTGACACTTGTTAAAAAAGCTAGAAGTCCTGCTGATCAAACCTGAGGCCTTAATGTATGCAAAGCACGTGCTCTACCACTGAGTTATGCTTGGCTGTGAGCTACCACAATTTGGCAGAGCCACAATATAGCTGCAGATTGCTACTCAGTGCCCGTCATGCTCAGGATTTCCCCATTCTCGCATAAAAAAGAAAGAAATCTCTGCATGCCCCCAACAGGTAATGCCCATGTGCACGTGGAACATTTCCTGACAGAGAAGAATAGGAAGCCACTCTTGCTAAAAGACTATGGACTTTGGTCCTGCAGCTGTCCTGTTTACTTATGCCAGACAGATCTCCTGAAGGGTAAGTCAGACTGCTGGCTCCTCATAAAAACATAAATGGATTTGGAAGTACAGCATATTTTCTCCAAAGGGATGCTTACAAAACACCTATTCAGACGTTATCTCCACACTGGTATCACAGTGAGTAGAGATTTTCTATAAACTCCTTTCTTCTCCTGATACCGCAGCATTGTTGACTGAGGTTCTAGGTCAACAAAGGTTTACCTGCACCAGCTGAGACTGGAAACTGCAGCTACAGAGATTAATTCCACCCCTCAACTTTTTTTTAAGATGGGTAAAAATTCTGAGTAGTTAAGTTTGATTCTGACTGCCATCTTGCACATACTGCTAGTGAGTAAATCCTCTTAATCGTCACAAGGCTCTCTTGTGAGAAAGTGTAGAGAAGGACTGCACCCTTTGTTTTTGCATTAGGGTTTACACAGTGGTACCCTAATCCATTTGTGGACTTTGTCCCTTCTTTCTGTAGTGCATCTGAGGGAGCTATGTTATTCTAGAAGCAAGCTGCTTGTTTATTTCTTTGGCAAGGACTTTGTAACCTTCGTTTCTCTATCCTACTAGTATGACATGGGTCATTACACAAAATGTAAGCCAGGCAGCAATTTCCACAAGTAGAGACAAGTCATATCCAGATGGCAGCTGGTAAGATTTAGCACTAAACCAGAAGCCACACTCTACAAAAGAAAGACAGGAGGGAAGCAAGAAAGATAGGTATATGGGACTTTGGCAAACTCTAATTCAGACTTTGCCACTCACACAGACCCTAATCCTGCTTCTGGCCAACACTACAACAAGCCCCTTTCCTGAATTGTCTTTTAAAAAACAACAACAGAACTTCACACTCAGTCTTGAGCCATTTAGTTTGCAACCCAAAGTAATTCTTATTGACCAAGACGAGGTTTTAATTCTTCACCCAAAAGGGACGCATGTCACCTTCATATTACATTTTCTTCCTTCTATTCTCCCACCTCCTTCTGTTGTACAGATGTATCGCACATTTGTGAACTCGAAGCATTTCAAGAGGCGGAGGGAAAAGAACTGGAGCCAATTCCAAAATGACGTACCTACATAAGCTTCTCGTGCTTTGAAACACATGATTGTGAACTTTGGACTCCCAATCAGCCCGGCAGGGATTCCCCACCATTATATGCCCAACCCCTTTAAGAAGGGCCAGATGATTAAAACTTGGAACAAGACCGTTTTGTTCTGCTGGTACAATCCGAAGCTTAAATATGCAGTAAAGATTTAATTTCTTACCGAACAGAGATTAAGAAGAATAAGGCGATGAAGGGACAAAGGTTGGCAATTTTGCCCAAGCTATTTATTTGTCCTAGCTGTTTCAGATCAAGAGTGCCTGTTACTGTTAGCTATAAACACATTTTGTAAATCAAGGACAGCCCAAGTAACAGGCATAAAGACGACAGCCTAAAAATAGGCTTGGGGACTGAGGAAGGACAGAAGCTTGTGGAAATAAGGGTGATCTGTACTTCTGGACTTTGCCTGTGCTTTGTACAAGGTTCTAAAATGACTGCATTGCATCCAGTAGTAAAAGACCATTTGTTTGACAACAATATTGCATTAACCATTAGCAGTCCTTAAAGGGGAAAAGCCAACCCTCTTTCAGAGGCAACACATCAGCTAAATGGAGGCTGGCCCTGATATTTGTACAGGCAGGGCATGCCAAAGGCAAGCTGCTATGTGCTGTCAGATGGCAGGGTTTAATCCACTTAAGCCATTTGCAGTCTCAGGCACACTACCCCCCTCCTACCACGGACTCCTCTATATTTAAATTTTATATATTCTGCAACACTGATCTTCAAATGTTTTCCACACACACTTTCCCCATGAACAACCTCTACAATTTATTCCACTACAGCATGCACAATGTAAGCCTCTTTTGCAGAGGACAACCCACAGCATCTTCAAAAGCTTAAAAGAACAACAGTAAAACAGCAAATACCCTTATCCTTCCAATTGCTTGGCTGACTGTCCATCTCTCTTCAAAGAAGGATCTGCCCCTCCAGCTGGGATTATCAATTATGCATACCAATAGAAAGGCTGCCGCTGGAGAAATAAGGCGCTGGAGAGATGAAACATCAGGCTTTCTCCAGCAGAGGTCTGCAGTCTCTCGCCTGCTGCACAACTGCAGCAGAACTTAAGTCACCTGACTGTCTTCTGGGTGTGGAGCAGACTGACGCAGTGCAATCTGTAACTAGGCTACCGATACTCCCGGTGCTAATGCCTCAGTTCAATCTGCTTATCGTGGCAACTGTTTGCTTGTTACTGGTAGCAGTGCTGCGGGAAGGGGGGGGGGCAAGGATACAGACAAGACTGACACTGCAATTCAGGAGGCGCACACGCACAGACACAAAGCTTTCCCATACTCTGTGCAGCCAAATGTTATGGAAGCAGAGCAAAGAGCTCCTATGAAATGCTTGCCCGGAACAAATACCTAGTGTACTTGAAAACAGCCTGACACAATTTGGAAGAAGATCAAAGCTGGCAAATAACACTTTTATGCAGTGGATTTCAAGCATTTAATGCACTTCATGTATATATTTTCTCTGTATACCAATTCTATCAGGCATTGTTATTAGCCATGTGTTTGAGACAGAACAGGAGAAGGGGTTGAGATGACTGATGTGGCTTATCTATGGAGATTTGAGGATTTACATGGCTGAGGCAATACTTGAACCCAGCATCTCCCAGTCCACTCTTGAAATATCATTGATTAAAACCATTTAGTTCCCACCTTTCCCCACAGTTCTTGATGCTCAGCCTATGTGTCGATGTTTTCCAACCTATACCAGCCTTCCGCCTTCCGAAGAACTATACCTGCATCAAATGGAACACTCACTTCAGGCAGCTTTGGGACCCCTCACAAACAAAGACAGCCTGCTTGTTAAATTACATCTTTCATTAGTTTTGGCTAATTCATAGGCATTTTACTGGTTTTAGAGGGGGGGAGAGCTGAATCAGCTGTTGCTAGATTGCTATGCAAGCTGAAAGCAGAGTCTAGTTAAACATGGCTGGGAGCCAAACAGCTACTTCAATTCACGCAAGGGGCTTGTGCTTGCTCAGTGGAATCGCTTTTTTCTTGGGGGGGGGGGATTAGCCCAACTGCCATACAAAACTGTTTTTGAAACGCCTCTTGAGAGTCTGCCAAAGTGACCCAGGAAGCAGCTGTTTGAGAAAAATGTCTGAAACCCCTTTAGGCTCCGGGAATAGCTGCACGGTTGTTTAGATGGTGGCCTGTTACGAACCTTCTGGGAGGGCCCTTTGAATAGTTTCCCTATAAAAACCTAAACTGGATGAAGGATCTATAGATGCAAAAGCTAGGAGCACTTTTAATAAAGGTACTTATCAATACAGCATTACGCCCCTTCCGTCTTCAGCAGACTCTGAACATGCAGGGGTGCCTCAGGTCCAGGGTCAGAAGTCAAGCTTTGTAAGAATCATTTTGAAAGCTTCAGCTTTGCAATAAGAAAATGTAATAATCTATTCAGCCACTAACCAAACTGAAAAGCAGAGAGTATGCAAAGAATAAAATAAGCTCATTCGAATGTTACAACTGGTGAGAGAGCAGTTGCAGTTCTCCTAGTTAATCTTTCCCTGTTGGTATGCCCCATGTGTTACATCACAGACTGGCATCTGATGAAGGGAGCTTTGACTCTTGAAAGCTTATATCCTCTCAGGTGCTACTAGGCCTTCCTTGGATCTACTACTGCAGACCAACATGGCTACCCTGTGAAGCTACAGAATGTTGCCTTTACAGAAGTGGAACACTGCTCTTTTTCTAATATTCAAAATTTTAATAAAGGGAATAGGATTGTAGTTAGTCTGAAAAAATGTACACAGTTTCATTCTTTCTCCTTTCATATTACATTGTTTACTAGAGGTTTACTATAGTGATCTCATTCTTTTAAGGTTCTGTAATCTGCCTTGAGTCTTTGGAGAAAGGGGGATGATAAAGTAAATAAAATCTTGTTTAGCTAAATCACATAATTACTGTGTGTGCATAAAGTGCCGTTAAGTCGCAGCCAACTTATGGTGACCCCACCAAGGGGTTTTCAAGGCAAGTGAGAAGCAGAGGTGGTTTTGCCATCCCTTCCTCTGCAGAGTCTTCCTTGGTGGTCTCTTTTCCAAATACTGACCCTGCTTAGCTTCCAAGATCTGATGAGACTGGGCTATATGCCGCCTTCCCTTCCACATAATTATTACCCATACAGAAAAGAGAAACATTTCAAGTTCAGCTTTTGTGCTATTTTTGTTAAGTCAAAGATGTTATCTTCCAAAATCTCAAAATCAGCTATTCTAGACAAGTTACCCACATGAGAAAGAATACTTATCTGAGCTAAGGTTGAAGCCACATGCAATATGTGTAGGGTTGCCAAGTCCTATCTTCACCCCCAGCAGGAGACTTTGGGGGGCGTTCCTGGAGGGGGTGGGGCATTCCTACATGATGATGTCACATTGGGGACGTCCCCCCCGCCCACCCAAACTTCCAGGGCTGCCGGCTCCCTGCAACTCACGAGGGCCCTTTAAGTGCAGAGAGCTGGCTTCCTCCTCCCCGCGCACCCGATCTCCGCAGGGCCCCTTTAAGTGCAGAGAGTTGGCATTTCCCCCAACAGAGATTGGGTGTGCAGGAAACGCCGGCTTCCTGCACTTAAAGGAGCTGCCACTTCCCCCACCCTGCACGCACCCCTCTCTCTCAAGAGAGAAGGGAGAGGGGTGACTGTGGGTGTTGGGGCTTGGGGGCGGGGCTTCCCCTGGCAGCCAGTTGGCCGGTGGCGGGTAGAAGCCCCAAAAAAGTGGGGGACCCCTGCCAAACCAGGGGGGGTTGGCAATCCTAAATATGTGTTATTTTCAAATATTTCTTAAAATAGAGGCCTTTGCACACTATCCAAATATACAATGTTTGAGGTTTTCAGAAAGGCACACAAAAGTGGAATACCTGATAGTACAAAGCAGGGTGGTTTTGATTTATATCAAATTGATTTAAATTGCTAGTCAGTAAGACTTGGTTTAAATCATGGTTTTCTACATAAAGGCTCATTCATTGTGGCCTTAATATCTGCGACCTAGATGAAGGTTTCATTTCAGTATAATAAATTTTTAGGTTAGTTTTAGTTATATCAGAAAATTAATGATTGATTATTTACCACTTGCGATAGATAATTATGAAATCACTGCAAGGTGAACTGTCTCGAATTTCATAGGTTGTTAATCATTCATATTTGGACAACTTTTCTGCTGTACTCTATTGGAAGAAGAAAAATATTAACAATAACCATTTAAATTGTTTTATTTAACTAAAAAACAGGTTGCGTGGTCATATTTGCAGTCCTGCACATGGGTACTGCACCAGCGCACGAACATGACCCGGGTTTCTGTGCAGGCACAGTACCCATGTGTGGAACTGCACAGAGACCATGAAGAAGAAGAAGAACATTATATAGCATATGTATGCCTGTATTTGCTTAAACAATGAGGACACACTCATGAAGATCTCAAGATTTCTGGAGTGTTCTGGTGTATTCACTTTCATTTGTACTGCTTGCTCCTTCCTCCTCACATTCAGCTCTTAACATCCCCTCCTTATCCAAACCTATCCCACCCTTGAAGCTTAGCACTTAAAAGAGATAAGGGGTTGATTCTGTGTGCACAGATTTGCAGAGGACCAATAGGACTTAGTTCTCTTAACTCTGTACGTTTATTTTGTAACATTTTTGCTGTGAAGAAGAGGCATGTGATCTCTGCAGACACAATTCACAGTTTTGAGAACTGTAAAATCAAGCATCTGTGATAATATCTTCTAGATGGAAAAACTGCCCAACAGAAACCTCTGGAAGAGCATGACATTGTGAATGGATTAATGGAATTAATTTACCAAAAAAAATAGAATATGCAGCCTCATGCTACATAATTAAAAACTAATCCTTATTTCATGAATAACCTTTGGACTATAATGTATCTTAAACAGAAAACTATCTTTAGATAGATTTTTCCTCAAAGAGCATTTTATTTTTAAAAATCAATTTAAATAAAAAATCCAATTTAAATTAAAAAATCAGATTTTTAATTTTTTTTAACAAAATCATGGATTTTTATCCACTCTATTACAAAAGTTGTAGTTTGCAAGCCTGAAATAATACAACAAAGTTGGAGCCCAATGGCACCTTTAAGATCAACAAATTTGTATTCAAGATGTGAGCTTTCATGTGCATGGACACTTCATCAGACAATGAAATGGAATTGCATATCATAGTTGTATTATATATAGGGTTGGCTTGTTAAATTAGCATGCAAAACAGTGAAAATATTTTTAAATACTACTTTGCATGCTAATTTAACAAGCCACCCCTATATATATATACAACTAGCAGTTGTATATAACCTAGCAGTTCGAAAGTAAGAAATTGCAAATAAATAGGTACCACTTCGGTGGGAAGGTAACAGTGTTCCGTGCGCCTCGGTGTTTAGTCATGTCGGCCACATGACCATGGAAATCTCTTCGGACAGCGCTGGCTCTTCGGCTTGGAAACGATGAGTCGGATTCTACTGACTTTCGAGCAAAGGAAACCTTTACCTATGATATGTAATTCCATTTCATTGTCTGACAAAGTGTGCATGCACACGAAAGCTCACATCTTGAATAAAAATCTGTTGGTCTTAAAGGTGCCGTTCGACTCCAACTTTGTTGTATTGCTTCAGACCAATACGGCTGCCCACCTTCATCTGAAATAACTATGTAAATAACTTTTCAATTTATGAACACTAGGTGGCACCAAACCCTCTTTTTTGGCATTCCCCTGCTTGAGAGGTCTTTGGCCAGGGGCATGCAGCCTACAACTCAACACAGAAATAAATATAGCTTTTTACAAAAGAAAATGAACTTTTTAAGGTATATTGGAGGGTTAGATGGAGTGCTAGAATAACAGTGTGTGAAAGTAATAGCAGGCAAAGATCTGAGGGAGGGGGGGCTAAAGAGCTTCCAAGCGATGCTTTACAAAAAGAGAAATGATAAAGGTGGACACAGTTGTCAGTGATCCAATAGTGTCATGCAACAGAGTTTGCACTCCCAATACATTTTTGATCTATGAATAAAAGTACTTTAGAATTTTTACCCTGCTCTTCAAAAAGATCACCATTCTAAACTTAAAACAATTAAAAAGAATAATCAACTAGCGCAAACAGCTTTGAGTTCTGTGGAAGAAATGAAGGACATGAACGAAAAAGCCCAAAGAATTTATCAGCTTTTTTAGAAGCAGACTGAGTGGATTTCAGGCAGGAAGGAATTGCACAGCTACAGAGCAACAATTAAGCTCCTCTACTCATTAAGAATTAGCTTGCAGTGCTTATTTACCACAAGAACTAGACAAAACCAGCAAATCTCTATATAGTGATCACTAGCTACCAAGTAGAAAATGAAAGACACGCTTCACACCAGTTGTAGGGAAACACTCCCTTCCTGAACAAGGACTAATGGATTAGGGTGTGGCAGAAGTAGCAGTATGCAGTGAAGCAACGGGAGGGGACACAAGCACGTTCTTTCGTCTGCATTTAAGTAAGCAATAAGCATGGATATCCATGCTTGTACAGTATTACTGAAAGAGTGCAAACAGTAGCAGCAAAAGCCCCCCAGTGTTTAGGCACAGAGTCGCTATACCCCTACAGAAGTAGCTCTCTCCCCATAGCCTTCGGCCACATTTCCCATCACTCATGTATCTCCTCCAGTTAGCACAATGACTCTCACCTGCACCCCATGTACACCAACTCTCCCAATTCTGCAAAATTTTAATAGAGACTTTAAAACTACCATGCAAATTGACAAACTCCAAGCAAAGCAAGCAAAATTTATTTTGATAATGGAGTCGAGGTTTCCATGGAACAGTGTAAACCACCTTTGTAAAGCAGCCCTCCTAAGGCATATATTAATGCTTTTCTTCCTAGAATCTACTTAACACTGCTTTAAAATATTAATTAAGCAGGGTATAAATTATACACCGGGGCTGAAACAAATGTGACTGACTGACATTTCTTGTGTAGAAAAGAAAAACAACTGACTGCTTGTCTTCAGACTGATTCCTACTCGGAAAGCAGCAATCCTTCTTCTTTATCACCTCTTTTCCCCCAAAGGTCAGAAAGCCAATTATGCAATGTAGGAAAGCTAAATAGCAAAGGTGAAGAAAGCATCTGGGCTGTAAGCAGGCCTACAAGTGTTAATCAGAGGTTTATTAATTTACACACTTCTTGGCGCAATCGATAACAATGGCTACTTTAGATAGATTTCTCCTTTTCCAGAGCTTTAGCTGTCAGTCACAATAGCTAATTGAAACCTTCATGTTCAGAGGCAGTACAACTAGGGTCGCCAACTCGGAACCTCCGGTCTACAGAACAGTGATGGCGGACGCCCTCCCCACAACGGGGAAGGGCGAATCACACACCAGAGGCCTTGAGGGGTGCCACCTCAAGTGACACCACCGCGGAGCCTTTGTGATGGGCTTCAGGCCAGGGGGCTTTTGAGGGGTAGCCTCTTCGATGGCGTAATGCCGGAGAATTGAGGCTCCCCTCCGCCCCGACAGTCCAGTCGCTGAGTGGCCTTCAGGCACAAGCTGGACTGACCGGGACAAGCGCTGGAGATCGAGCAGAATGGCATAAAACCAAGCGCGGTCAGAGAAACTGACCGACAATGAATGTGAGTTCTGAATAAAATGGAGTAGGTTGAAAAGCAATCCCCCCCGCGGTTGAAAAAAGAGACTGCAAAGAGGGACGCCTCTTATGCGAATGAGCGGTTAACGGACACAAAGGGGAAGAGGGGAGGAAGTTAACCGAAAGTGTTTTGAGAGACTTATCTGAATTGCGAAGTCGTTTGGCGAGTTTTCCGAGTTGCGTGGAAGCGGCAGAAACTGTAAACAAAACAGGAAAGATGGCGGCCCAGCAGAGAAAGTTTAAAACGAAGCCGGGCAGTCAGAGTCCGAAACCGGAAGAGGGAGCAGATGTCCTCAAACTCCTGGCGGATATGCTCAAGCCGGTGATGGAACAACTCGATGGTATTAACCAGCAGTGATGAATTAAAACTTTGCAGCACAGCAGCTTCAGCTGAACAAGACAGAGAAAAAAGTGGAGCAGGCAAACGAGAAAATTAAAGAGATAGACACCACAAGCAAGAAGTTGAAGAAAAGGATGGGAGATGTAGAAACGAAGCAGAATTGCCAAGATAATCGAGTTTTGCAGCTACAGATGGAAAAAGCTAACATGATTCTCAGGTTTCAGGGAGTTCCTGAAAAGGAGCGGTAAGACCTGAAGAGGGTGCTTAGTGAGATCATCGCTCCAGTAGTAGGCTTAACAGCGGATAAACTTGTAAACAAAATGGAGTCAGCCTATAGGGCATACGCCAATTATATTTTTAAAAATAGCCTACCTGGAGAAATAGTGGTCAGGTTTTCAAGAAGACAAACCAGAGATGCTATTTTAAAAGCAACATCAGCAACTCCACTGAAAATGGGAAATGTAACCATCAAAACCTTAAAGGACATTCCATTTGAAATTAGACAAAAGAGGAAAAATTACAAAGACTTAATTTCTTTCCTTCAAACTAATGGGATATTGTACAGATGGGCGGTTCCTGAGGGTGTCATCTTTAAGATCAACGATAGAAGAGAGAAGATAGACTCCACTTTTAAAGCTAAAGAATTCTTGAGATGTCAGCTGGGGACAGATGAAGAGTCCAAAGAGGAAGAAATAAAGTCCAGTGACTCCACTACCTCTGGAACGGAAGAGGACTCTGCGGCAGAAAAGGGTGCAGGACCTGCCAGAGTGGTATACGATTTCAGAGACAGAAAGCTGAAGTAAAGGCAGAAGGACTTGGAAAATGGCCTTTTGAAGCGAAGAACAAGAAGATGATCAGAGCTTTCTCCAATAACAACTAATTAAAAAAACATATAAATAGTGAATTGTTATAAGCAAGAACTCTACAAGTATATTGTGATAATAACACTCATAGTACTAACATTTTTACTAACAGTGAAAAGATCTCCTCCTCTTAGGGTTTTAGTTTAGTGTGGTTTGCTTTCCTTTATCCTTAGTTGTAGTTCCTTTCCTAATATTTCTTTGTAGTTTTTGTAGTATTTGCAAAATAAAAAATATCCCTTAAAAAAAAAAAAACTAGGGTCGCCAATTTCAGATTAGGAAATTCCTGAAGATTTGGGGGTGCAGCCTAGGGAGGGACTTCAGCAAGTATAATGCCACAGAGCAAGGGTGTAGACCAGGGGTCCTCAAACTACGGCCCGGGGGCCACATGCGGCCCGCCGAAAACATTTATCCGGCCCACCGGGTGTTTATTTATCCTGCAATAGAGGGTCTCCTCTGTGGATTCCACCAAGGGCTCCTGGGAGGGCTGCACGAGCGAGGGCTGTCTGGAAGAGCCCTGCTCAGAATTTGTTCATAGTTTTTGTAAAAACTATAGTCCGGCCCTCCAACGGTCTGAGGGACAGTGAACTGGCCCCCTGTTTAAAAAGTTTGAGGACCCCTGGTCAAAGCAATGGTATTCCCAGTAGTCATGTATGGCTGCGAGAGGCCAGAGGCATTGCTTTGCTAGGAGCAAGGGTGGCTCCCGGGGGAGGCTGAGCACCCTCCTGAAAATTTCGGCAGGGGCTGACGCCCCGCCGCCCCCACGAAGATTACGCCTATGCGGTGGCACAGAGTCCACATGCCAAAGCAGCCATTTTTCTCCAGGGGAACTGATCTCTAGTCTGGAGATTGCCTGGTATTACAACCTCCAGGCTGTACCTGGAGGCTGGCATCCCTAAGTACAACTCAGAATACTGATTTCTAGTCTGGAGATTTCCTAGTATTATGAGTGATCTCCAGGATGCACTTGGAGGCTGGCATCCCTAAGAATAATGCAGAATACCAGTTGGTGGGGGACAAACAATGGAGGGGCTATTGCCTTCATAACTGATCCGTATTAGACATTTTAAAATATATTTTAATATACATAAGCTGTCTCAAAGAGTTTTAAAAAATGGAAGCATGGAATATAAATATCCTAAATTTAAAAAATAATTAAATGCCATATTTGTGGTCTTCCCAGAAGCATCTGAATGGCCACTGATAGAAATGGACCTTTTTCATTATGTAGAAAATCTATAGGGACCTGCTCGACATGGTTCTTGAAGTAAAAATTCAATAAGATCATAAAAACAGCAATGGAAGTTTTATCAATAATAAAACATCACACTTCCCTGGGTGGACTTGCCCAGATTACTGCCCCCCCTTCTCATTTGTCAATATACCTCCAAATTGGGTCCAGTATACAATATCCTCATGCAGTACTTAACTGCAGCAAAACAGAGCAAAACTGTCAAAACAGAGATAATCAGATGTGGTTTAACTTTAAACATACTGCTCCTTTTTAATTCGAGATAATGACCCTTGAAGTCTGCAGTTAAATTACTGAGCCTTAACCAGTTAACAAATGAAGACAGGTTTGAGACTTAAAAAAAGAAAATGCACCTCACCAGTGTATTCTCAGAGGTAAAATCAAGAATCCTAAAGCACTTAGCACATTATACAGACTAATAGCACTGCTGTAGTAAATGCCAAAGGATTAACACAAGTAGAAGGTTAAGCATGGTCATTTGAAAAATAAGGTTTTGTGTCTACTGATATTTAACATACAATCTCTTCAGCGAAGTATAAAAAGACAGACACAATGAAAAAGGCCGTCTTCAAGAGTGAAGTTTGTGACACCTTCACACAAGCCACAGAATCAAGACTTGCTTTTTAATCACAGTTACACAGAAACCAGATGTTAAAAGGGTCAACATGATGGGCAATTCTCAGAGGTAACCCACATCAAGGCTAAAGAATGGCTGCATCTGTGCCAGAAGTAGATTTCTGCAGAGTCAGAGGCTTATACATAATTCACAGGAGTCTTCCAACAAAGGCCATAGTGTTCTGCAGTAGAAAGTCACACAACTGGAATGTGAACAATTCAATGCAGTAAAAGAACAAGATCCTGCCCAGAAACATCAGCAACAGAGAGACCTCTGCACTGCTCACACAAGCTGTTTCTATTGCAGGTTATAAGTACTACAGAACAAGGCTAGGTTTCCAGAGGGTTAGTTTTGCTTTCTCAACTGAATCTGGAAAAAGTTGTGCTGTTGCTTTTCCAGACTCTCTTGGAATCAGCTCTTCTTATTCACTGTCTAAGCAGACAGATGCAAACAAGAAGACGAAAAGTACATCAGAAGCACCAGGACTAATTTCTTTGTCTTCTCCTCTTTACTTGAGTGCAGGGGTGGCCAAACTTGCTTAATGTAAGAGCCACATAGAAGAAACATCAGATGTCTTAGAGCCGCAAGACATGAACAAGTATTACAGACATGTTTTTATTGGGAAATATGCAAATTTGCTTTATTAACATTAACATTAAATAAGACTGCCAGAAATAAATACAAAAGGGGTTAAAACAGATATTGATAATGGTATTTAAAGAGACAAATGCTTTGAGAACACATTTAAAGTTTAAGTTGCTTTCTTTCTCTGCTCCCCCCCCCACCTCAAGTCTACCCAGGGAGGGGAACACTGGCTGGGGAAGGGAAGACCAGTCGGGGAGGCATGCTTCCCCTTCACTTCCCCAGCCACCCTGCCAGGAGCCACAAAATATGAGTGAAAGAGCCGCATGTGGCTCCCCAGCCACAGTTTGGCCACCCCTGCTTTAGTGGGTTTTCTGCTGGCGAAGTACCAAGCAGATCAGGATGATCCTGGTCTCCTAGACTCTGGCTAGACCAGTCTAACTCCTGTGGCAGGGAGATTGTTCACATGGCTCTCTCAATGCACATGGTGCTTTACCGAGTAAATAAGTAAAACCACAGGTCCTTGCCCCAAAGGGCTTGAGGGTATGTTCAGATGGGGAGGGGGCAGCAAGGGTAAAAGGACTGATATATGCAAATTAAGTTCATACAGAGGCCAATTAAAACCTAAGCTAAGTAAGGACCTTGGCTTGAGCCAAAGTATTCAATGAAAAGATGGGAATTGAAGAAAACAAAAAGGTGGTATCACACAAGTGTTCCAGGAAGGAACACGAAGCACAAGGCACAGCAAAGTAGAAGGGAGTAAAGTTATATAAGAAGCCTTTGAGCAGCTTAGGGTGATGGAGTTGAGGCGGCAAAGAGATGAGGGCAGATGAAGGAAGGTGCACTCAAGGCCATGGAGAAGTTAATTTTCTAAAGACAAACAGCTTACACTGGCTACAGAGGGGAACGGTAAGCCCGCAGAAGGATATCACTTGGTTTGAGTGACAACTGACTCTGACAACAGTCCTGAACAGCATGCAACTGACAAGTCAAGAATGCTATGAAAAATTAGGACAAGAACTTTGATTTATCTACTTATTGGGCAATCTGCCTTAATTCTATATTGAGTAGTTTTTCCTGTTACATGGTTAGTTCGCTCTGGCTAGCACCGCTCTGATAGCCCAGACCAGGTTACTGTGTTTCCTGGTGACACTGCACGTGAGTACGCACACAGTACCAGAAAGTGACATGGTATCTATGACAGAGGATCAGCAGTAGGAATGTAATAGCAATGATCATGGGGGGAAGGGGGGGACAGATAGGTTAGTCAGAGAAACTCAGTGGATCTGATGTGGCCACACAATGTTAGTTGGAAGAGCTCATGCTTCCTTAAGTCTGCCTAGTTCTGCCAATACTTATTCACAGCCAAGATTCCTTCCACAGAAACTCATACACTTCCTTGAAGGCTCACAGAAACTCTCTTTATCATACTTCCACAACAAAGGATGTTACCCTGAAACAGGGGTCATTTCGTAGAAAAAGAGGTGCAGGAGCTCATTAGCATAACTCATTGGCATAACTCATCTGCATATGCCACACCCCCTGACATCACCGGAAGTGTGTCAGAAGGCAACACCCACCGCTCAGGCTCCACTGGACTGTTTTGGATTGCTAGCTATTGGGGGGGGGGATGTGCAGATCTGTCCTCACAGAGGAGGGAGAGCTTGTACCTGAATAAAACCTGGTCTTAAAGGTGCCACTGGACTGTTTTGGATTGCTAGCTATGGGGGGGGGACGTGCAGATCTGTCCTCGCAGAGGAGGGAGAGCTTGTACCTGAATAAAACTTGGTCTTAAAGGTGCCACTGGACTGTTTTGGACTGGGGCGGGTGGGGGGGGGCTCTGAAACTTACCTGGCTGCTTCTTGCTCTGACTTAGGGCTGGTGGGAGCAGGGGGCGGGGCTTGTTGCATGTGCCCACCCCCTGGGCTCTTTACTGCCAGAGCTCCGCTCCTGTGCGCTCCTGCAGGAAATGACCCCTGCCCTGAAAATGTTCATAAAATGCCTGTGTATATTCCCCCATTAGGAAAAATACAGGCTACAACCCAACACAGGCACAGGAAACTAAAAGCAGCCCTGCTGGAGCCAACCAAAGAGACATCTAGAGTTCTACATTCCATTTCCTACAGTGACTAGATAGCTGTTCCTGGGATGCTCAGAAGCATGGCATGATGGCAATAACATCCCTCATAAATTGCTTATCCTCCAGAAAAGATAATCAGACCATTCTTGCTTTGAACAAAGAGGTTCTATTTAGCTATCATAACTAATAAACACATACTAGTAAATCTAACCATGAATCTGTATAAACCTACCTAGCTGGTAGCCAGCACATCACCTTGTTGCATAAGCTGATTATGCATTCTAAAACTAAGAGACTGGTGGGGGATTTCCTTGTCCACTTTGTCCACACCATCCATTAACTTATGTTTTTCTCCAAACTTAAATGTCTTCATATACTTCTGCCTTTTCCACATATAGAAGATAGCCCAACCATCTGCATCTTCTGCACCATTCAGACTTCTCAGTATTCTTTTTGACACAAGACATCCAGAACCATGCACAGTATTCCAAATCTAGCTGCACAGTTCCATATCATCCTGGACACTGCATTTGCAATCCCTTTCCTAATAATTCCTAAAATGGAACGAGCTGTTTCACTACTGCTGCATGTATATAGAGCTGATACTTCCGCTGAGCTATTCACCATAAACTGAAGAAATCAAACACCTAATTCTGTGTTGGATTGTGGCCACAGCATACAGATGAGCAGCCCCTTTAGAAAATATAACAACAGGCAAAGATATTTAAACATTGCACTGGCCTCACAGGCTAACTTTGGGTGATTTCCCACAAGCGCTGCTCCGCGCTCAATCTTCTCTTTGGCCCGATGGTACGTGTCAATTACACACAAGCTGCTGCGTGACCGCATTTTGCCCCGCAGCTTCATGCGATTTTCCCCGCGTCTACTCAATCCTATTTTTTGAGGATTGAGTAGACGCGGGGAAAATCGCACGAAGCTGCGGGGGCAAAATGCGGCTGCGCAGCAGCTTGTGTGAAATTGACATGTACCATTGGGGCAAAAGGGAGGAGTGAGCGCGGAGCAGCGCTTGTGGGAAATCACCCTCTGTTTCTGATTCCAAGGCTTCTACAAAAAGGGCACTGGAGATCATTTTGAAGCAAGCAGTATCACATCCTTCTATATTCAAAGTAAAGTTTCATCTCAAGCAATTTATAATGGGATGGCAGGCAAAGAAAAAGAAAATTCAAAATGGCCACTTTTTGAGCTAAAGAAGGCACAGAGAGGTACAGCTGAAATCAGTGAGATGCTTTTTAAGACACAAACCATGGCATGCTGAAGGAAAATTAGATTAGTGAAATGCAAAGGAAGTGAAAGCAGATTACCTGAAGGTTTATTCAGCTGTGACGAAAATATAGGGGGAGATTTCTCCTTTTCTTTAACAGAAGCAACTCCTCTCTCAGCTTCCTTTCCTACTCTGACAACCTTGCTCTCTATAGGCAAAGGAGAAATCTCAGCTGCTGACACGGACTCCTTAATTCCTTCTCCCTCCAGTTTTTCAAAGGGTTTTTCCAAAACAAGCCCCCACTCTTCAACTTTGACAGGTACATCCTTTAAAGACAGGTCCTGGGCTACCTCTTGGCAAGGAGATTGCCTTGATTCAGTTTTCATGATATCACTTATTTCTCTGCTTTCATTTTCCTTCAATGCATCTTTTTGGATTGTTCCCACCACTGACTTAGTAGCCTGATAAGAGAGAACAGGGAAGTCATCACTCTCTGGAGAGGATTCTGCAGATGGCACACCTTGGTCTCCTACTTGGGGTTCCCTAGAAATGAGGAAATTGTCTGAATAAGTATCAAGTTCTTCCATTTCTAGCTGGGGAGTCTTTTCTTGCTTAGTCAAGTCTGCCGCCTCCATTTCCAGAGACCAGGCTGTAGGGACATTTTTGGAAGGTTCAAGTTGAGACTGGAAGGATTCCAAGTAGGGCTTGCTAAGGGAAGATGGCAAGACCTCACGTTTCTCCATGTGACCTTCCTCTGTAACAATCTTGGCAGTAGTTTCAAATGGTTTCTCTTTCACAACTTCCCTTTTTTTCTGAGCAAGATCAAGTTCTGGCTGACTACTGAAGAAGTCACTTTTTCCAGATGGTGGTGACGGTTTCTCAAGATGCTCAGAATACTCAGGCGCAGGCTGTGAAACACATTCTGTCAGCACAGTCTTAGAATAATCTATAAAGGCTGGGGAAGCAGATTCATTAGAGACTTTTGTTTCTTTAACTAAGTCACACGCGATAGATATATAAGAAGTCTCAAAGTCTTCTAGAGCACCACCATTCTTATAGTCAGATTCCTTAGGAGCAGTTTCAACTGTGGTTACCTGTGCTGGGGTTGCTGGTACATTCATTGCCTCCTGATAGGAAGGAGGCTTCTCGAACTTCTGCATTACATTCCCGTAGTCATCAGCAGCAGAAGTAAAAGTTTCCACTGGGGAGCTTTCAAGTGGTACAGCAGAACTAGCCATCCCCACAGTGCCTGTATTCAGTGGTGCCTCCATAACAATATCTGGTAAGACTGGGGAGGGAGTTGCTTCAGATCCTCCTTCAAAGGAGGGGCAGAGCTGTACAGCAACATTCAAAGGTTCTTGCAAGGACTCAGATGTTTGGACCAAATCAATCTTTGTTTCATAAGCAAGTTTGGGGCTGACTGAATCATGCAATTCACTTTCATATGCTTCTTGCACTAAATCTGGAGTGAGGCCTTCAGCCACAGACGCAGCATCAACAGGCATCTTCAGCAGACTCTCCACTTTATCAGATTCAACTGTCTGGCCCTGGCTGCTTGTTGACTCAGCAGGGGTGGTGCTAGACTCTGTGCCAAAATGGGCCTTCATTTCTGCTATCTTTTTCTCATCTGTTTTATTTTGAGAAGCTTGTTCCTCTCCTAGAGACTTGGCTGCTTTGCCCTCAATAGTCACAGCTGACTCAAAGTTGGCACAAGTAATATACGTTTGCGGAGATTCTTTTCTAGTTTCGGGAGTACTTGGGAAAGAAATGTCTTCATTGCTGCTTTCACTCTCTTTTTCAATGTCCTTTTGTATGAGCAGAAACTTTGCCTTATCCACATCATATTTATCTATGCCACTGTCTAATTTGCCATCCACCTGATCCCTAGCTACATCTTTCAAGCTGCTGTTTTCATTACTGGCCCACGTTGGCTGAAAAGGCTTGAAATCCACATATTCTTCCCTTATGGAGTGGTTGTCTACAAAAGTCACTTTTTCAACATGATCATCAATATCATACTTCCTATCCTCAAGAGATCCATCTTTATCATTCTTTGCAAATAACTCAACAGGCGAGTCTGGGGAGGAGTCCGGCTGGTATGCTGAGAATTTGCTTGTGTCGGACCATCCTTTACTGTCTATTGATTCCTTAGCCTGAGATAAAGAGAATGGTTCTGACTCTGGGTATGGAGGCACCACTCCGAAACGTTTGACTTCTGGAACATTGCTTGGTTCATCATCATCTGCAAGGAATGGATTCCGTGCATTTTTGGTAGTTGCTTTAAATGCCTCCGTTTCAGTATGACTGTAACTGCCTCTTGCTGATAGTCCATCAGATATTGTATCAAGGGCTGTATACTCTTTGAAAGGATTGGCTGAGAGAGGAGAGAGGGAGGGAAGAGAAGCAGTAGCATCAAGAGGCACAGCAGCAAAATCTTCATGGCCATCTGAGCGCACACGACCAGGCTGCTCTTGCGAGTCCATACCTTTGTCTGTGGCCGTGGACAGAAAGGAAAGTTAGCAAGAGTAGTGCAAGTGGTCTGAGAGTTAAATTTTAATGACAGATTCCAAAACAATAGCAAGTTCAAACCTTAGTGCTAGAAAGATAGCAGAAAAAGTGTACATTAAGTTAGCAAGAGAATGTGAATAAAGCAGCAAGTTTTGCACAATCCAATAATATTATTTTAAAAAGTCAAACCAGTGCCAAGGACCCAAGTTTTACAAAACAAACTTGGACTATTGGATCTCAAAGCAGATATAACGTAGACATCTTGGTGATAATCTCTTAACCATGCTTAAGAGGTTGGGGAAAGGCAACCGTCTAATACTCTTCTACCTCCCTTGTTCTCTGACATGGATTTTCTGCCCAACTTTAGCTATGATTTAATGTTACAAACTCACTATCGCTACTCATGGTTAACTATAAGTTCCTTCTTAACCAGCACTTGCAATCCACCTTCAAACCCTGGTTATGATAGGAATCCTGTTTAGCGCTAGCCATAAATGGCAACAGAGCATACACAATAAAAAGTCATGTTTAAGGCAGAAAGGGGAGTGGGATTTCATGCTGGGTAGAGAGGAAACCTATGGCCCAATCTCTTTCCCATGGTTAAGAGATGAGCAGTATTATATCTGTACTGATCAATACCAGACAGGTGTATCAACACTAAGACAGCATTAATTAATTAAAATTGCAGCCTGTTGTATTATTAGCAAAAGCTACTCTATTGTAAGCATTTTAGCTGTTAATTGTAGCTACAAGGTTTCCTACACAGAATGGTCCAAGAATTCACAAACATGATTTAAATGATAAATATGACATTGCTCAAGATGAAATTTTGAGCCAATGAAAACAGATTCTAAATTTAGAAAATTTGCTATTCTTGGACGCTTGACATCTTTTAGTGAATACAACTAGAAATGATTAGTGGGAAGTGAATACTCAAAAGACAAAGGGCATATTCTAATGTGAATGGTCTAGCTAGAATAACTTGCCTGCAGAAGAATGCATCAGAGGGTCAGATGCAACAGGAAGAGCAAAAAGGGTCTCATCTGAAAGACAAATACAGTATGACTATAGCAGAAATAAACAGGAAGAAGTTTCAAAGGGAAGGGGCAAAGGGAAAAGAGTATTCATCTCACAAACAGCAATTCATCTTACAAACAGCAAACGACCAGAGATTTAAAAAACAGTTGCATGCGTTTTTTTGTGGGGGGGGGTTTTCTATACAGCTAAGCTTTCCCCAGCCTCAGAAGCAACCCAAGCTGAACATTTTTAACAGGATACCCAGAAACTGGATAGACCAGATAAAGAATCTCAAGGTGATTCAGCCACTACCTCGTTGCTTACTCTTTTCAGGTCACCTAAAATTCTACCCTCCCTTCTACGGAGCAGTGATAACTCTGGTGTTGTTTGCATCATCCCTTACATCAGAAGTACGAAGAGCCTTATTTTTACCACCTTCCCTTGTCATCTATCCTTTGAATATGTTGCTATGGAAACACTTATTGCAGGATAAACTTATCACTAAAATTAAATTTTTGCAAACACAGCATTTCATAGCTATGTTCAGAAGTTTCATATGAATTGCAATATGCAGAGACTGGGAAGTTAGAAATTGATTTCTATACAAAGAACTTTTTAAATACTACATAGTTGTGATGTCAAGATTAGCATGTAACAAGGTTTCAGAATCTGAACCCTGAGACTCACACACACATTCTCAATCCAGGCCAATGTCTCTATACCCCAATATCAATTAGCAAAGCAGTAACCAAGATGAAAATGAGGTAAACTAAACAAACAGAAATGAGTGGATTGATTTAACCATTAACCCCCAATCAAGTTCTATATACCTTCTATTTCACATCATGCAACCAAATCTGGAAAGCAATTATTTACAGTATAATAGTAGGATAATCACTAAATATTCTGACTGATCCAGGAAGAGAAAGTGTTATGGAAAGGGGCACCTGTGCCCTGCAGGAGAAATCTGACAGGCTTTGTAATGAGGCAAAATGTTAATGGTGGGAAAGTAGTCAGGAGTATGAGCAAGCCAGAACATGTGTAGAACTGCTGAAGAGCTGGGTAAGAAGTATTACAGCTGAATGTTAATGCCTAAATTTGGACCTGCATCTACACCCTGAAGCCTGCTGGATTCTGTGTGGTTCTCTTCTCCTACTCTTTGACACCCACCCCCAAACCTGCATGTGCCCAAAGAGGCCAGTTTCACTAGCAAAAGTAAAAAGGTTAAGCTATCAAAACGCATTTCATAGCTTCATATTTAGTGGTATATCAGCCCTATGGAAATGCTGAAAGTGACCAAAAAAACCCCTCCTTAAATGTATGCATGTCTTTATGGAAGCCAACACACATGTAAAATATGTAAACTTCTCCATAATGGTTCTATGTTTGGGAGCAGCTGTGGTTTTACGGTAGAGTATCCACTTTGTATGAAGATGGTCCCAGATTCAATCCCTGGCATCTCCAGTTAAAAGGATAAAGTAGTAAGTGATGTGAAAGATCTCCACTTGAGACTACAGAGAGCTGGTGCCAAAGTACATACAAACTTGACTGACCAAGAATCTGACTCATTATAAGACAACTTCATGGCTTCATCTATATCTAAACCTACCCAAAGTAGCAACATTAATGAGTCTTCTATACTAAGCATTAAGTAGAAAGTGAAGTATGCTGGTGTAGACCTTGCTTTGATATACCCACTACAATATTAGCGTTTCTCAACTTTTAGGGATTTGTAAAGTTAGATAATATACAACAAAGAAAAATTGTTAGACAAACAGTTGTTTGATTTATAAATGTCAAAAAAAATCCAAAGATGCTTTGAAACATGCTTTATAACATCCCTGCTTTTTTACAGAGAGATCTTTGATCTAGTTTTAAAGCACTGAGAACACAATGGATCCAATCTTTGATCTGTACAAGTATAAACTACACAAAGGATCAGATTACAGCATTGCTTGGGTTCCCAAGTTAAACAATTGAGAATTAAGGAACACTAGTATTAAGACAGTCTCTGTATTCTTACTCAAGAAGGCAAAGACCTGGTTAAAAAAGAAAAGCTATGTACATTGTGAAGTTGAAACATAATGCATAGGTACAAGAAGTGACACAGATCTTGTCATAAATATTTTACTGCTTCATTTCATGCAGAACTTGGTATAAAGCTGCAGATGCCATAGTTAAGAATTTTGCAGGATCTGAATTTTACATTTTACAGCTGCAGCTACAAAGTTACAGTATCAAAAAAAGGATGCATTGCTGGAAACAAGAAAGAATTCCAGAGTTAGAAGAATGGATACAAAAAACTTTGTTTATGGCTGAGATGGACAAAATTACGAAAAAATTGAATAACAAAGAAGATCAGGAATTCTATGAGGAATGGAGAGACTTTAAAATTTACCTAGAAAAGAACGGGATGTAAAGCACAATCTATTATACTTAGAACAATATTGAAACTAGAATATGATGTTATCTTAAGGTGTACTGGAGTGACGAGGGGGGAAGCATTGCGGGAAGCCACGGGGAGGGGGAGAGTAAAGTGGGGGTATTGGGGGTAAAAATTGAAACATTAATGGAACTGATGACATGTCAATATTTTCATGAAAAATAAAATTGTGTTCTAAAAAAAAAAAAGGATGCATTGCTGAGGTGTCTCTTAACTCACTATTAGCCTACTGTCTTATAAAGAGGGAACAAAACAGAAAATGTGCCTTAAAGTGGTTCTGTTTAGCATATTTCACTTGTGAGGAAAGCCACTTCAGACTTCTAAATGGTAGGATGGAACTCCAAATTACTTTTACCTATGTAAAAACCCACCATCTGGTATGACAACAATTTACTAATTATAACTGAAGTTTTAGTAGCTTAATCAATTACGACCAACAACAGCTTACAACCCTAGTATCAACTTTATGTAGTACATTTTGAATATCTGCCAAGCTATTCATTGTGTTGACTTTTTACTTCTTGCTTGCTCTTCCTGAACAAATAGGTTTACTGCCACAAGTGACCCATCCTATCTACACTCCACCCTCAACTCATGTGTAACTTATATTGCCAGATAGGTAGGAGAGGTCAGCTGATTCTAGAAAGCCCTGAAAAGACCTATACTTGCTCCAACCTATCATCCTCCCAGGTTCTAACACAACAGAATGTACCAGGACACACAACCTGCCCCTCTGGAGTTAGATGAATGCCATCTGTTGTTGCTCTCAGACATGCTACAACTGCAGTTAACTGAGCTTTGTATTCTTTCAAAGCATTATGTGCACACTAGAAAATCTCTGCCTTGGAGCATGTGAATAGGGGGCTGAAGGAAAAGAACAGTTAGTGTTATATCCCACTGTTCTCTTCCCTAAGGAGTCTCAAAGCAGCTTACAATTGCCTTCCTGTCCTCTCCCCACAACAGACACCCTGTGAGGTAGGTGGGGCTCAGAGTTCTGAGAGAACTCTGACTGGCCCAAGGTCACCCTGCAGGCTTCATGTGGAGGATTGGGGAATCAAACCCAGTTCTCCATATTAGAGTCTGCCACTCTTAACCACTACATCATGCTGGCTGTTGGTAACACATGCTTCCACTTCCACTAAAAACTGTGTTTGCACAAGATCAATGGTTTTCAGTGAGACCTTGTGTAAACAAACTTTGAGTGAAAAAGGAAACACAGATACTATTTAGCACATGAAGAACTTGTTCACAGGATCTAAGATTAGTTGCTAAATTATCACAGAAAGCATGAATTCTGGATGGTTATTATTACAGGATTATCTATTTTATCAATCAACACCCTCTGTAACCAAAGAATAATTTCAAGTGTCCAATCATGAATCTGAAACCCACTCAAGCTGCAGGAAGCATCTCAAAGAACAGAACTCCAGTATGACAGAAAAGCTGCAACAGCACCTTCTGACATATCAGAACTTGGTACTCAGTGGTTTAAAATAACACTTCATAATTAGCGAGAACGATCTATACATAACATAAGGGGAATACAACAGACTCAGGGCCCAACTATATACATTATTAGGGGTGTGCAATTTTCTTTTACTGATATTTTTTCAGTTTGGGTCTACTGGACCCAGAAAAAAATTCAGGGTAACCGAAACATTCCGAATCCAAATACCATTAAAGGGACTGAATAAGCCTGCCTGACAAAAAGCAGAGAGGCAGGAGAAGAAGAGAAGAGATTGGATTTATACCCCGCCCTTCACTCAGAGTCTCAGAGCAGCTTACAAACTCCTTTCCCTTCCCCTCCCCACAACAGACACCCTGTAAGGTAGGAGGGGTTGAGAGAGCTCTTTCAAGAACTTACCTTTCAAGGACAGCTCTTGTCAGAACTCTAACTTATCTAGAGATGAGAGAAAAATTCTGAAGCAATTGGCAGATGATACCAATCGTGATCAAGGAGGCAGACAAAGGAGGTGGAATAGTGGTGTTTGATGTATGGGATTACAAAACAATTATTTTTATCCTTTTAAACGACACTAACCACTATAAACCTATTCAACAGAATCCCACAGCCCATATACAAAATTTAATAAAAGTCACTCTAACTGAGGCCCATAATTTGGGATTCATTTCGGATTCTGTTAAATCTTTAACTATTGAACACCCTAGGATCCCTTTGTTATGTGGCCTGCCTAAAATTCGTAAAAAAGGCCATCTGCCTCCAGTGCGCCCTGTAGTATCTGCAGTTGGCTTGGTTTTAGACTTTATGTCTTATCTTCAAAGGAGGAAATATTAGTATCTTATGCTGAGGCATAGTTACAGTATGCATTAATGTTGTTGTTGTGACACCACCAACTTTATAATTGTTTAATGTATTAATGTAGTGGCTCAAGGGGTTAAGACGCTGAACTGCAGGCTGTGGAAGGTCGGTAGTTCAGCAGTTCGAGACCCGAGGGTGCCACATGAT
>NW_015159809.1:72462-73238 GCF_001447785.1 Gekko japonicus
CCACACGCAGGGGGCGCCTTCGCTATTAGATATATAGATAGCCCAGTATTTAGACTCCTTTTTGCAGCCTTTTGTTATCAAGCTGGATTCATATCTGAAGGACATTATGTATTTTATCAAAGAAATTGAGGAATTGGAAGAGATGATGCTAGTGACTCTTGATGTAAAAGCTCTTTATACCAATATTTCACATCATGAATTGAGGCTAATTATTTTTGACATCTTAGACTGCAGGGATAGGCTATCTCCACCTACTGAATTTCTGTTTGAACTTCTTGATATTATTTTGGAATACAATTATTTTCGCTTTGATAATTTCTTTTTTCAGAAATGCGGGATTGCCTAGTCTCGCTAATCTATATATGGAACATTTTGAGACCAGGATTATTATGACTAACCAAAATCCCTTTGTTTCTAACTTTAAAAATTTTAAATGTTTCATTGATGACATTTTTTTTATTTTCGGGACAGGAACAAATTTGGCAATTTTTTAAATGGCTCAACCAGACACATGAGACCATTAAATTTGAATTAGTTTGTGATTCTAAGCAGATAATCTTTTTGGACACCACAGTCTATATCAGTAAGGATAAAACGTTGGCTGTTAAACCTTTTCATAAACCAACAGATAAAAATTCTAATTTATTGTTTTCTTCTTATCATCCTTTTCATTTTAGCTATAATTTACCATTTGGCCAATTTTTAAGATTAAAGCGAAATTCAACCTATGAGATTGATGATAAAAAGAAGGCTGACAATTTGAGCAAACAGTTGGA
>NW_015159809.1:74337-80881 GCF_001447785.1 Gekko japonicus
TTTTGGCAATCTTTGATGATGTTTTCTACTAGTGCAATTTGTATATTTGGGACTCTTGTCAGAACTATGGCTTACCCAAGGTCATCCAGCAGCTGCAAGTGGAGGAGTGGGGAATCAAACTCGCTTCTCGCAGATTAGAGTCCGCACACTTAACCACTACACCAAACTGGCTCTCTGTTCTGCCTCTCCGCTATTTTCAGATCTACCCAAAATTTCCAAATATATCCAGGATTTCCCCCCCCCCCGGCTTTCCTGAGAAAACCTAAATATATTTGGGAAGCCAAAATACACCCAAAAATACTGATAGGGTATTTTCCAGGTATATTTTCAGCTCAGGTACATCCAAATGCACACTCCTATACATTACGCTTTACACAAGTTGCCAATGGGAACTAGAAGCCATATTACAAGTCCCTGGCGGGAACTCCTAAGCAACAAAAGTACAAAAAATGCAGCAGAAGCCCAATTTGGATCATGACGATGGTGCAGGGGAGGGGCCCCTTGCCTTCCCCAGAAACATTTTTGAAATCCAAAAAGGCTGAGGGAGCATGTTATTTGCCCGGTTGTCCCAGGCTGCTTCAGCTCCCAAAAATGTCACAGGGGGGCAGAAGCTCCTCGTCCCCCTTACACTGCAGTCCATATCTGAAGTGAATCTTTGCTGTGCTTTTACATAGGAATTGTCACTGGGGCTCACAGCTGGGCCAAAGCATTTAGCTTTTCAAAAGTATATTTGAATACTGAGTCTCTCCCTAGATCTTCAATAATGAAGTTCTAAATTTAGGACAGTATTATTTCCAACAAATGCATGGAGATTCTTGGATAAAGATATAAATAACTACTGCAGTAAAGACCCCCGATATTTGAAGTTAATTAAATTAACTTTTAAAGCCCTTTTATGCTTGTAAAAAGCACTTTACTAATTTGATATTGTGGCAGTGTAGGCCCAGATCATGTTAACAGGAAATGACTTGATGGTCGAGCTGGAATGAAGGATGACAGTTACAGCACAGAGATATTTGGAGCCTAATGACATCCAATGTTAATTCCTGTTGGGTCTAGCACACAGAACTATTTGCACTTTAATCCCCCCCAACTAAAACTTCATTGCCTGATATTTTATCACCTGCAAAAGTATCTGATTTTTTTCATGATGGGGTCATTCAGACCCTCCACTGGTAGTTTAAATGCACATCATTTCCTGGGATCCAGTTTGACTTTAATGAAAGCATCACACAAATACACTTGAAGTGACAGCAGAAAATACCATATAACAGTTATTCTCTTGACTGCATGGTAGCAGCATACACAGAGCATGAAGTGGCCCCAGTTACAGCAGTTTTATATATTTTGCATACTTCTTTTAGTACCTGTTATTACCCCAAGAGCATTGGAAGATTCCAGTTTCAGACCCAATCCAAAGCAGTGGTATTAACCTTTAAAACCTTAAACAGTGTAGTACCTGAAGGACTTGCCTTCTCATATGAAGCCACCTACCAGCTGAAGTGACCCTTTGTAGATCCTTTGGGGGGGGGGGTGAGAGACTGCTACCAAAGAGTGGGCCTTTTCTCTGTTGTGTCGCCTAGATTTTGCAACTTCTCCCAAAGCATGTTTGCATGAAGCTATCTTCATTTAACATTTAGGCACCAGGCAAAATCTATCCTGTTTGTCTAAGTTTAAGAGTACTTAAAATATTTTTATTTGGTGAGGGACAGAGTTAATACTGCTTTTATCTGTAACCAATACGCTCCTTCTACCAATAAAGTTTTATTGTTAATCCAGAGTCTTATCCTCAGAACCACATAGTCCAACAAAGGAGCCTTAGAGCTTGGGCACCATACTGTGGGAAAGGTTAATTAAAGACTGGAATTAAATTCCTGGTGGCAGTGCTAGATACTTTGAGTGAGAGAAAAAAAAAACAAGAAATTTAAAACTACATCACACCTAACCACACAAAATAAAAGAGAGGTACTGTCACACTATCTTCATTAACATTTGGGCACCAGGCAAAATCCATTCTGTTTGTCTATGTTTAAGAGTACTTAAAATATTTTTATTTGGTGAGGAATAAAGTTAATACTGCTTTTATCTACGCTGTGTGAGTTTGTGTATTTGTTCTTTTCTCTCTCTGTGTGTACGTCTCTCTCTCTGTGTGTGTGTATGCCGGCCACATGACCACGTGTGTGTACGTCTCTCTGTGTGTGTACGTCTCTGTGCGTGTGTGTGTGTGTGTATGCCGGCCACATGACCACGGAAACGTCTTCAGACAGCGCTGGCTCTTCGGCTTTGAAACGGAGATGAGCACCGCAACCCTAGAGTCGGACTCGACTGGCTTTCGAGCAAGGGAACCTTTACCTTTTATATATAAACTTAACCCCTTCAGAGTTATAAATCTCCTGAACAAAATATATACATAGAATTAAAAGACTAAAACATACGCATGGAAAAAAAACAATTTTCAAAAGGAATCCATAAATCATGATGGCTAAGTGGGACACAATCTGTTATAACCAAAGACAAAAACACAACCCACGTTAACTTCCTTCATGACAGACTGCAGGAGGAATCATGCCAGTCTATCGCAGCAATCGTAATAAAATACGAATTCACATAAGCAGCAGCAGCACACAGTAAATCAAGCTATTTATTGACCATGCATTACATACCCATGGTATTGACTGTCTCCTTACAAGCAGGCCTACACAAGAGTAAAGTTGTGGTTCCTTCCTCATCTATTTGTGCCAACCCCAGAGGAACTGTACATGCTCATTATTTGCATTTCTTTATTTGAGGGAACGTCTATGGTCTGTTCAAACCCACCAAAATGTGAGCAGGACTACAAGTACGTCTGAATCACTCCATCAGTACTGCTCCTCCTCCCTCTGGACTTAGAGGTACATGGTAGAGCTGGTACCAGTTCCTCCAGCCCCCTTTATTTATTTATTATCAGATTTATACCCCACCCTGCAGCCAGGCAGCCATTCCGTACAGCCCCACCTGCATCTGAGACTCCTTCAGAGATGTGAATTGCTAGGAGTGGGAAAACCCCAGAAAGAAAAGGTGGACATCTGAGAGATGGGATCACAGAAACAGGTGAGGTAGCAGAGAGGCTTGCGGGTGAGGAAACAAAAACAAACGGATAACCTGGAGACCAAGAAATAGAAAAATAACGAATACAGACTGAGGGACCATTCCAAGTTTGTGTTGTGCAAGGAGAAGAAAGTGCCAAAGGGTGCACGGAGGAGGAGGAGGAGGAGGAGGAGATGGGATTTATACCCCGCCCTTCACTACCCAAAGGTGTCTCAGAGAGGCTTACAAACTCCTTTCCCTTCCCCTCCCCACAAAAGACACCCTGTGAGGTAGGTGGGGCTGAGAGAGCTCTGACAGAAACTGCTCTTTTTTCAAGAACAGCTCTTATCAGAACTACGGCTTGCCCAAGGTCATCCAGCCAGGTGCATGTGGAGGAGTGGGGAATCAAACCTGGTTCTCCCAGATTAGAGTCCGCGCACTTCACCACTACACCAAACTGGCTCTCTAAGGGAAACTAAGGTCACAATCCATGTTTCCCTTGCATCACTAGTATGGAGATAAGCATTTGACAGAGGGTGGAGAAATCAGCAGACTGAAAGGAGCAGCTTAATCCTTTCCCCAACTGACTGTCCCCACAATACCACCCACAGACTTTTAACAAAACAAAATGCCCAGCAGAACAGAAGAGGTTTTACGGGGAGAAAAAACAACTGGGGGAGGAAACTGGCAGGTGTAGGAAGGGATAAGACCACACACGTGTGCGCACACAAACAATTCTCAACAGCAAATGGTACCCACCCTGACCCTGAAATCATATTAACTGACAGATCAGACACGTTTAGGAAATGGCAGCATACTGTACAGTTGCAGGCTTAAAAAAAACAGGGGTGGATAATAGGCTAGCTGTGAAACTGGGGGTGCAGCTTTGGGGTAAAGAAAATCCAAAAAAGTGGTAAACAGACAGATGTAGAGACTCCTCTGGTGGGGGGACAGAAAGCATACATTACGGGTATACAGAAGAAGAAGAGAAGAGATTGGATTTATACCCCGCCCTTCACTGCCCAAAGGTGTCTCAGAGCGGCTTACAAACTCCTTTCCCTTCCCCTCCCCGCAACAGACACCCTGTGAGGTAGGTGGGGCTGAGAGAGCTCTGACAGAAACTGCTCTTTTTCAAGAACAGCTCTTATCAGAACTACGGCTTGCCCAAGGTCATCCAGCCAGGTGCAAGTGGAAGAGTGGGGAATCAAACCCGGTTCTCCCATATTAGAGTCCGCGCACTTAACCACTACACCAAACAGAAGATAAGCATGCAAAGAAAAAAGTATACTATTAAGGTGTGGACAGAAAAAGAGGGTGAGCTAACAGAGAGGGGTTCAGCGAATCTGCAGTGGAGCATCAAAAGAAGAGAGCACACACTCTGGAGTGCAAGGAAAAAGGCAATAACTGAACAGGTCAGAACAGTAGAAAAGAGCAAGAGTCCAGTTGCACCTTAAAGACTAACGAAATTTGTGCCAGGGTGAGTCATACAACTAGACAGGTAGTTATACCGAAGTATAACCTTGCTAGTGCAGCAGTATGGCCCTTGAGTTAACGAAAATATTAAAAATAGCCCTTGGAGATTTGAGCTCGACACCCATGGGTAAAATACACACTATCAAAAACTAGATGTTACAACTTTAATGTAAAAAACCAGCCTTCATGGATCTCAAGGTCAGGAAACAACTGCCTACACATCTTTAAGCAATAGGCATACTTCACACAAAGCCACATACATAAAATCAAGCAAAACTGTAAGATGTCCAACTAGATTTTCACTGCATCTTTAGCAAATATTCAGTATAACAGGAGACAGGCTTAGATGGTATGTCAATCAAGCAGAAAATACTTCCGCATATCTCTTTCAGCCACATTAGTCTCTTCCCTCATGGCTGTTAACTTTCTACTGTATCAAACACTTCAAAATTGTGCCTTCCTCCTGAAAAGCAATTCTTCTGGGCACCAGGCAGAAAAAAGACCAGCCCATTCAAATAGTCTAAAAGGATGGAAAGTCTCAGGTACCTTGCATGTTTGAATATTCTTATATTTAGAAAGACTCTTGTGACCCCTTAAAGATTAATACATTTATTGTAGCATGAGCTTTCATAGGCAATAACCCACTTCATCAGATGTATGTCTTCATTATCCACTTAGCTCTTGCCTCAATAAATATGTTACTCCGAGGTACAACTCTGCTGCTATTGCTAAACACACTACTATTCTAGAGTGACTTTTTCAGTTATCATATTTGGAAAATATCTTTCCTTCTAGACGCAAGCTGATTTTTTTTCCCCATTGGTCCATGATACAGTTGTGTGGGCATTTTTCAGCTAGTGCTCTGACCCTCCGCAATAGATTATCAGAAGAAATCAGGAAAGAACCTTCAGTCACCACTTGTTCTCTGGTGGCTGAAATTATGTAAAGATCACATCAATGAGTTTCTGATATCCATCACAAATCAATCACTGACTCAAGAGTGCCCTTCCTCTGTCATTAAAACATGCAGCCATCTGTCCATTACTTCAAAAAAACAGCACCGGATTTTTAACCTGCCCTTTCTGGTCAAGATGATAGAGCACTTGCAGGTCTTCCCAGGTAACTCATCTGCTCCAGATCCTTTTCAGTCTGGCTATAGGATGAAGATGGTTCTGGTGGCTTTAAGCAATGATCTCAATTTGAATCTAGACAAAGGCCATGCCTCTTTGTTGCTCTTTCTGACTTTTCTACTGCCTTTCAAACTGTGGACCATGCCATCTTGTTGAGGTTTTTGGAAGCAGAAGCAGAAACTAAGGGATGTGTTTTGCATTGGCTTAACTCATTCTTTGTGGACAGGACTCGCAGTTGTGCTGCAGACCAGTTGTCATCAGTGTGGGACCCATCCTGTGGGGCTCCACATGGCTCAATTCCACTATGCTATTTAATCTGTATGTAAAGCCTTTTGGAAAAATAATTCATAATTTAGAAGTAAGCTGTCATCACTCTACGGATGACACCAAATCACCTCATGATGCTGTAGAGGTCCTGAGCTACTGCCTGACTGCTTTGGTTAAATGACTTAAGAATGAACAAGTTGAAACTGAATCCTGTGAAGACAGAGGTCTAAAAGAAAGGAATCACTAGTACTGTAGGGGACATCCCAGGTGTCCAGAAGTTCAAGACTGGCTCCTGGAAATTCCAACCCTTTTTGCAGTCTTAGGTCAACAGCTTAAAGAAGTCGAATGACTGACAGAACTTTCAGAAAAATGTCTGGTGACATTCTCTCTAGTAAACACCTTGGGAACCAGGTACAAAAGCAGTGGCATTTTCCTGACATTCTGCCAAAGTGCTGACAAACCACACCTTCATTTAATATTTGAAGCAGAAATGAAGTGCCTTCAGCAAAATAAAGAAGGCTGCATTCCTAAAATGAAAACTTGAGTACATTTCAGGGAGACAATTTTACTTGGTAGACTATGGCCCTGGTCACATGGAGCATTAGGCA
>NW_015159809.1:81239-82683 GCF_001447785.1 Gekko japonicus
CCCCCCCCAACCACGGGAGCTCAACGGGACCTCAACCCGATGCCTGATTGCGCAGTCGCGCGTTAGTTTGCTCCGGGGCAAACAGCCACGCCTCCCCCCCGCATTTTCCTGCCTGTGTGGCCGAGGCCCATAAAACCTTTCCATAGTTGAATGTAATTTACAGCTGGGACAGCTATGCACTTACAAAAATCTAGGATCCAGCACAAGGTAGCATCCCAGAAATCTCACCTTTCATTTTTACAGCAGTGACTTTCTAGTCCTCATGGCTACAGAGAAAAGGTTGACAATATATGAAACAAGTGGAGACCCGCAAGAAACCAGCACAAGGTAGCATCCCAGAAATCTCACCTTTCATTTTTACAGCAGTGACTTTCTAGTCCTCATGGCTACAGAGAAAAGGTTGACAATATATGAAACAAGTGGAGACCCGCAAGAAACTTGCGGAATGATTACCCTATTCCTCACCCACCCTCCCCAGGCTCCACCCCACAAATGTCCAGGAATTTCCCAACCTGGAGTTGGCAACACAATTTCCTTCCCACCCAACAGCCAACCTACCTTTATCTGTCTCTCTATCTGCAACTTTCCATCTCCACACCCCTCCCCCACAGCCTCTACCTAGAAAAATTACAGTCTTTCTCCACAGTGGGGACCAAAGCAGCTTACATTATTCTCTCCTCCTTTTTATCTGCACAACAACCCTGTGAGGTTGGCTAGGCTGAATGTATGTGACTGGTCCAAAATAACCCAGTTAGCTTCCACTGCAAGATAGGGATCTGAACCTGGGTCTTGCAAACCCTAATCTGAAGCTCTAACTGATGGCTGCTGATGAACAGTAGCAAGCAGCTGGGCCTACTTGAGTCATGCAAATCAGGTGGTATCAAGTCACCCAGAGGGTGCTGCCGAGGGATGCCAGCCTCCAGGTGGGACCTGGGGATCCCCTGTAATTCCTGCTCATTTCCAGACTACAAAGATAACTTCCCATGGAGAAAATGGATGCTTTGGAGGGTGGACTCTGTGACATTGTACCCCACTGAGGTCCCTGTCCTCCCCAGGCTCCTCCCGCAAATCTCCAGGAGTTTCCCAGCCTGGACCTGGCAACCTTATCCAGAATCCCCTGTCGGTGGCCAGGGGGGGAACCTGGCAACCCTAAAGGGCTGGCAGGCCTAGGCTTGGCAACCTCTAAGGGGGGCCTGAAGGAAACCCCCCCCCCCCAGACTTACAACTGAACTCAAGGCAGCAGAGATCTGTCTCCCTGGAGAAAATGACTGTTTTAAAAGGTGGACTCTGTGGCATTATACCCAGCTGAGACCTCTCCCTTCCCCAATCCCACCTCAAAACCTCTAGGGACTCCCCAGGCCAGGCCCCAAGGCTCCCTCCCTCCCTGAAAGGCCAAAGGAGGCCTGGAAAGGGCCCTTCCCCCACACCCTTTGACTCACAGAGC
>NW_015159809.1:83933-90008 GCF_001447785.1 Gekko japonicus
CCCGATTCTTTTTTCAACATTTAGGATTTTTGTGCACACGTGGGGACTGCCCCACGTGTGCACAAACCTCCCCCTGCCCCCCCAAGTGCCCCCGAAGTGCGGATTTAGCGATCCGCACAGACGGGGCCACTTGGCTATTAGATATATAGATGATTGCCTTATACAGAACTAGCTACAGCCCTTCGAGCTAAATATTGCCAACTCAGATGGGCAGAAGGCAGAAGTTCTTCCCAGCAGCTGCTATTAGAAAACATTTTTTAAAAAAACTGGAGATGCCAGAGATTGAATTTAGTATCTTCTGTATGCATATCACATGCTCTGCCACTGAGCTGTGGTCCTCCCCGGTAGCTTAATGACAGAAAGTCAGCTGGGGTTTCTATGAAGAATATTTTAATGACTTGTTCCTCTGCACATGGCTATTCCCTCACTTCTTGTAACAACATTCCAAATACTTTGATAAGATGAATGCAAAATGATGCAATAAAACTTAAAAATGAAGACTTCCTTAACTTGCATAATTTTTTGCCAAATGCAGAATATGGGATTTTCTGACACATCCTTAAGGTCACCGGGTTGATGACTGTTTTCATTACATATTAGGGTTTCATTACATATTAGGAGGCAATGTCAAGGTCAAAAGCCCCAAGCATCCAATTAAAAACATGAAAATGCAGGCATCAGTGTTTACCCACTGCAAGGCAGCCTTTAACAAAACTCTTCACCATTATATTAGCCTCCTTAGGTCTCTTGGGTTCTGCTACAGTACAAACTAAAGAGCAACTGACACAGCAGCCTTGTGCTAAACATTTATACTACACCATCACACTGCCTTGGGGATCCTGAATTGGATAGAAAGGCAGCATAGAAATGTTTTAAATAAATAAAACATTCTCCAAGAGAGCAAATTAACTATTAACTATGCCTAGAGCTTGAAACTAATGTGATCCTATTAATTCTAAGATAAATATAGCACCAATAGAATGCTGTTGTCAACATAGACTATTTCAGCACAAACCCAATACTTTAAATAGCGCACTTATATAAAACTCAGAACATTCTGGACTAGCCACCAAGGTCTCACATGGAACTGTTGATGGCCAGACCCTTACCATTAGTAACCCAGAGGTATGTATCTTTCTTGGACCTATAGCTGCTAATGTACCTATTACGTAGGACTATCATGAATATGATACAGGCCAAACTAGAACTGAACCAATGTACTGACCCAAATCCAGCCCCCTTCTCTCTACCTCTGGGGTCAGGAAGCTCACAGAAAGTCAAGGGGAGTCAAGGAAGCTAGTTTCAGATAACCTATCCATTTTGAATCTGATAGTGACACCAGTAACTTCTGGAATGTATAAACATCCTCTAAGGCAAAAATCTTTACGGAGTTATTGATACCAGAAAGCCACAGCACCAGCAGTTCTGTAGCCTCCTGGGAAACAGAACCAAAGACTATACTATCGAAATTAAAATAACATAGGTTTAACAGAGTACTGAGGCTCAATCCAGACTCTGTGACAGATACAACCATTCCAATATCAGCTTTTGGTGTAGCAGTTCCAACCTAAAACATTAAAAAGCCTGGGCTGATTAAAATAACCACTTGGATGCCAGTCAATCAGTCAGGCATTTATTACGGCACCAAGCCATAGAACACACATGCTTAAATATAACATTCATAATATTCATATAACTGAATTTAGGACAGTAAAATAAAACTCTATAAAAATACAGTTGAGCGTAATAAAGTAAAAGAAGAACATAAAACAGAGACTATTAGGCAACTATTATTATATATTTGATTGTGTATTTCAGATGCAGTAGCATGCTACCCAAAATTTGCCACAGTTTTGGTAACTGTCCAGTTCCCATCAATTAACAATCAGTTACATTGCTCAGCACCTGATTGTCCCACCATATCTGTTATAAGAGGAGTAATATATTTGTCACGGATCTTGTTATACCAGTTACATCTGAGCATCATGTGCTCAATAGTTTCTATCTCTCCTGAGCCGCATCGACAAAGTCTATATTCAGTGGGGATCCTTTTGAATCTGCCCTCAAGCATCGCGGAGGGGAAAGCCTCACATCTGGCTAATGTGAAGGTTTTCCTAAACTTGTGAGTACACTTGGATGCTGTAGAAACCCTAGACTGTAATGGCAATCCATGTGCAGAGGGCAACCTTTCTACTCCATGCACCAGTCCAAACACAAGCAGTTAAAATACTAGCTTCAGCTATCTGACAAATGGTCAGCACAACTGAACCGGAGTATAAGAATAAAAGAGTTGGAACATTGCTCCATGCATGTATTTCATCAACAAAGCCAAGGTATTTTCAATAGCAACCACAGCCAGGTGAGTACACTGGAATGAAGCCCAAATGTCATGCATTGCAAGAAGGCTGTGTGTATCAGACAACATTCTACTGAAGAGAACAAACCTTTTTCAATTCTTTGTTCTCTCAAACAGGAAATTATGGTCTTTATTACTTAAATATGCCTAACTTTACTGTGCTATATTCATTTTTCATGTTTGTCTATGATACATGTATACTAAAAGTGACAGTTGCTTTTCCAAACATTTGCCTCTTAAAGAGACTAAGAACTATATTCCTTTAATTAATTAATTAATTAAAGAGGCAAATGCTTGAAAAAGCACCTGTCACCTTTAAATGTATACATATATCACAGACAAACATGATGACTGAATGTAGCACAGTAAAATTAGAAATGTTCAACAATAAAGACCTTACTTTCCTGTTTGAGAAAGCAAAGAATTTGAAAAAGAGTGACCTCTACACCCACACTCTCTAATTCTCTCAAAAATGAAGCTCTCCTATAGTATCGCTACTTGAAAAATATCTACAGAACTTACAGTGCAGCACATGCCCACAAATACCTAGGTTATTGGAGAAATACTGTGTAATTCTACATACTGGGCAAATAAGGAAGTAGTATTCCAGACTGTACCACTTGAGGCTAAAGGAGGGAGTCAATTTTTTTTACGGTTCCCCATATGAAGTGATTCCAGGATGCAGAACTACAACATCAGAGAGACATGTTTAGCATAATCTGTTCCCTGTGTTAATCTGCTATATGCAAAGTGTTTCTCACATGGGAAGGGGGATCAGGGACATTAGAAAATGACACATCTGCATCTATAGTTCCAAATGATACAGTCCAGAGTCCTCCCTCCTCAATTTACCACTACTTGCTGCATAAACAGCTCTCATTGGTGGCATATCCCATTTGAAAGAGGACTCTTTTCCAGTTTACAAAAGCATCCCTGCCTAATCATCTTAGGGCAATTCTTATCTGCCACAGATGACCCCCCCCCCTTAAATGACCTATTTATTATCCCCTTGAAAATATTCCAGATGTTACAGATATTGAAAATGGACAGTCCCTAGTGCTGGCTTATCATCTAAACAGGTAAATGATATACAATAAAGAATCACAAAAATGAAAAAGTTAGAGGAAGGAAGTCAATCAATATTGGAAAGGCCTGAGCAAAGAGAGGAATCTCATCTCTTCCTGAAAACTATGATGGACAGTGTAAGGCAGATGTCAGGGGGAGAGGGGGCATTCCAATAACACAGGGCAGCAAAGGAACAGAGAGACAGAGGTGCACGTTGTGGGCTTAAAAGATTGGTGGCAGACTCACTGGTGAAGAAAACATGGAAAAGAAAGTGAAAAGCAGAAAAAAGCAAGATAACAGAAATAAGAATTCACTGGAAAACGTAAGGTAGCTCCCTATCTGAGCTTTGACTCTCTAAAGCTCATAACCCCCCCCAAAAAAATCTTGGTCTCTAAGGTGCCACTGGACTTAAATTTAGCTGTTCTACTGGAGACTAACACTGCTGAAACCCTCTTAAACTGTAAGGCAGCAGAGGAAGCCAGTGAAAGGAACAGTACAGAGGAACCAGATGAGCAAAGCTGCATGCAGAATAAATAAGGTATGTTCCAAAGTTGAGCACAGAGTGACTTTTTCAAAATGGAGATCTTACCAGCTGTCAATAATTACCTATTTAATCCTCTTTCATGTTCTCTTTTTGTGTCTGTTGCTTGATAAATAAGATAAATCAAGTATTTGTACAATAGCATGAGGATACTACTGCTCTACTTTCTATTCATTTCCTTTTGCCCCAAGTTCAGTACTGTATATTATTAAGCTTGGGGGGGGGGGGTACACACCACTACCAAAGAACACAGAAACTTGCTGCATGTATTCTACTCCCCCCCCCGACTCCTATTCCCTCCACCACCACACACAAGGCTATGCGTGAAAAGGATGGCTTTCATAACCACAAGGACCTTCCCATCACATACACTTTAAGCAAGACTTACTTATACAGCAACATGCTTCTCTATCTGCAATGAGAAAGGTGCAGTTAAATGAAGACAAAGAGGTAGGAAAATATCAGAGGCTCCAGCTGTTTCATACTTGTTTTTAATCTTATAACAGCAGGGAATTTGGTGGAAATTTCATTTCATCGCTATTGTGTAACTACCACTTCTTGCTGAATTCATTTGACTCGCTATCATTCCTCTGAAGATAACGCTCAGCATGTCTCACTCTGATTAAGTGAACGACATGACGTTTCTGACATTCGTCTTTTTGTGAAACAGATATGTTTTAATCTGTATTGGTGTTCTAAAGATTTTAAGTGCGTTGAAATTTCTGACTTGGCACAGAAATCAAAAGAAGTTTTTAAAATTCTGCATAATAGTCTGCTGTTGGAGATGGGTGGTGGCAGAGGGCTGGGCCAGTTTGCTAGCTCTGTGCAGAGGAAAGGCAGGACTCGTTCCAAATACTGCTGCTGTAGGAGGACCACAGCCGTCACTCATATATCCTTGATCCAGTGTGAGCACAGAGAAGGCGGGCTCTCAGTGACAATAGACTAGTGGGGTGTGAAGCTTCAAACTGCCTGCAGAGAAAAAAGGTAAGTAGAGCTACACTGCTTAAAAGAGGCAGCAAAAAGGGACAGCTCTCCACATACACTCTTTAATCCCCTTCTTGCTAATATTAAAGAACCACCACGTTTCCTAGCAGATTGATCTACCAGAAAACAGAAGGGTTTTAAAACAAAAACAGAGAAGCAGAAAAGAAACATACATAAAAATAGAGGACAGAGTGAAAAGCACGTTTCTCACATTCTGGGCTAACGAAACTGACAGCATCCAAAAGCCAAAGGGGGGGTGGTGGAATGGCAGCTACTCCACCCACCATCTGTGAGCACAGAAATTCCTCCCAGAAGCTCCCTGCTGCACCACACCACTGTGGCAGACAGGAACTATTCCTGTAACACCCTCTTTTTTTCACTATGCTGGCATTTGAAACCCTGCAGACTGCATGTATCAAGCACAAGGGGAGGGGTGCAGTCTCAACACCAACGGTCTCCGTGAACAAAGGCAAAACTCTGTCTTTATACCACATTATTGTTCAGCGACTAGGGCAGTGGAGCATGTAACATGACCCTGTCAATTAACCACTCCTTATCAACCTACCCAAGTCCAAGCCCATGTGCACCCCCAATCCCACCTTCTCCACTGCAAAGCCCCGACCCTTCCTCACTACATTTCCAACACGCCACCTTACAACCTCCCAACATCTCCCATCAAGCCACTCCCACTTTAACTCGTCAGTCCATCATACCAGAGAAGTGAATCGCCATAAGAAATCTCCCCTCCTGCACACTTCCAGCCACTCCCTTTTCCTCACCCATGACACCCTGGGACTCCTCACCTCAAGACACGACCCCTTCTCACATCTTAAAGCCTGACGTCCCATTCCTTCTACGACTCCCCCCCCCAGTTCAGCCCCACCCACAAACCCAACTGAACCCCAAAACTGCAGAATCCCCCCCATACCCTTCCAAAATTCCTGATTCCACCTGTTCCTCCCCACAGCCTCTGACTCTTTAAAACTGTCCCCACCTAGAGGCACCCCCCCCCCATCTTGCCCGCTACTCCTCCCCTCAACGTAACCCCAAGACTTTAACTTGTGTCCTCCTGCCAACCTTCTTCCCTAACGGCCTCCCCCCCTCCCCGCGCGCAAGACTGCCGACCCCA
>NW_015159809.1:91163-100664 GCF_001447785.1 Gekko japonicus
AAATGAGGCTGGGACTGCCTAGCGCGGGCGGGGTGGAAGCAGAGCGCGAGGGAGGGAGGCAAGAGAGGAGGAGGAGGAGGGAGGCTGCGCAGCTGCAGGCGCCGCTGGAAGAGCCGGTGCGATGCCGCCAGGAGCCAGGGGAGCCGCCGCCGCCGCCGCCGCCTCCACGCCCTGTTGAGTCACAGAAGGCAGCCGCGCAACTTGCAGCTGAAGCAAGGAGGGCCGAACTTGAGCCAAGCCCCACGCTTGGACTCCGGCGGCAGAGAGACAAGCGAAACACCCAATGGAGAAGGGAGAGGAGGGGGGGCTACCAATTAGAAAGAAGCTCTCGAGGCCAAACGCCCGCCTTGTCCTCTCTCCCTCCCCCCTCCCCTTTCCCTATTATTTGGTAAAGAAAGAGGAGTGGTTGCCTCCCCTCGGCTAAGCTTGCCGGGGTTGGGAGGAAGGGAAAACAGGGGAAAGTTCGGGCAGCATGAGGGGGTGGAGTCGGGAATGACCCCCCCCCCATGCGTTTGAGCGTCTACTGTTGGATGGTTCGCCCAGTTCTGGGTTCGAATGTTGCGGGCGCTGTTCCCAAGGGCACCACTTCATGGTCTGTCGGAGGAGACTAGCGGTGACTTAAAACTACTGCAAGCCTGTTTGGGAGAGCCCCATTTAAGATGATGTGAATAGACAGACGTGTGTAAGAATACATTGCTGGAATTAACAGGGTTCTTTTGGATGTGAACACAGCAGGGTATGTTAAAGACCGTTTAAATGCGTGGTGTTATCCTAAACATTTATAAAAGTGAGTTCCACAAAATTCAGATGGGTCTTGTTCTTATATAAGTGAACTGTCTGCAACCAAAGTGTGTTTGGCCAGAAGTTCCACTGAGCTCAGTGGGATGTATTCTCCTGTGGCTAAGACTGCAGCCTTAAAATGGTAAGTAAATTATAAATGGTGATCTCATCAGGGCACAGCCCGAGAGACAAGGCCAGCAATTAGCCAGATCCATGGCGGATAGGTTCATCTGTGGTTACTAGCCGTGATGACTTAAAGAAGCTTCCTCATACAGAAGTAGTACATCTGAATTCTAGTGGTAGGGAGCAATATCAGGGGGAAGGCCTTGGCCACTGTGAGAAACAGGATGCTGGACTAGATGGATCATTGGTCTGATCCAGCAGGGCTCGTCCTACAGGCTAATTTGCATGCCCTCTGAGAGACGTCTGACACTTCCCAATCTAACTGAAAGGGAAGCTTGAGGAAAGCCAAGCTTCTGGCAATAGCTAGCAAGCCCCTGGAATGAGGGATGGGCATGGCTGTCATCCCATCCTTCTCAATGTAGTGCTGGCCAGGATCCAAGAATCTCCGTGGAATCCTAGGCTTGGGAGCCCTGTGACCTGTAAATAGGACCCATGTCTCTGAATGCATTTCCTTCCAGTGTTCCAGCTGTGAGGAAGTATGAGAGGTGTTAACTGCAAGTGATCAAAGCTTGTAGGTAGCTCCAAGTAAAAAGCTGATGAAGATAATAAAACCTTGCCTGTATAATCCTAACAAATAGCAGAGTTGGCATAAAGCTACATAACCACATCTCCTTTGAATTAGTAACATACAATCATAAGGAATGGACATAGCCCAGCCCTCGGGTATAGAGGTCTATACCACTATACTTCTTCAAAATGTTGGCAGTGCTCATCATACCAATGAAGTATGAGTGGGGGACAAATATATTTGCTTGATGCTCCTTATCAATATGAATGTCCGATACAGCACCATTCAGGCTTCAGTCTTATGTCTATGAAGCCACATTGAAATCAATGACTTAGAATCATAGAATCGCAGAGTTGGAAGGGGCCACACAGGCCATCTAGTCCAACCCCCTGCCCAATACAGGATCAGAGCATCCCTGACAAGTGTTTGTCCAGCCACTGCTTAAAGACTGCCAGTGAGGGGAAGCTCACCACCTCCCTTGGTGGCTGATTCCACTGCTTAACAACTCTTACTGTAAAAAAGTTTTTCCTAATATTCATCTGGTACCTTCCCACCTTTAAATCCATTATTGCAAGTCCTATCCTCTGCTGCCAACAGGAACAGCTCCCTGCCCTCCTCTAAGTGACAGCCCTTCAAATACTTAAAGAGAACAATCATGCTCCTCCTCAACCTCCTCTTCTCCAGACCGATCATTCCCAAATTCCTTGGCCTTTCCTCACAGGACTTGGTCTCCAGGCCCCCAATCATCCTCATTGCTCTCCTCTGCACCTGCTCCATTCTCTCCATATCCTTTTTAAAGTGTGGCCTCCAGAAATGCGCACAATACTCTAGGTGCTTACTTCTAAGTAAACAGAAGTAAACCTCTAAGTGCACAGGATTGGGCTGTACACAATTCTCAGCCGAGTCCTAACCATATTTACTTGGAAGTAATTTAGATAATCCTAGTCTCCAAACCACTTATGCTTAGTATTTCAGACTTCCTCACAACCATCTTAATAGTTAGGTTAGGTTGAGAGATAACAACTTGCCTGTGGCTATTTCACTAATAGGCCAACCTGGGGTTTGTTTACTAGTTTATTAGAGATGAGACAAAAAAGTTGAATAACTAGTTTATTAGAGATGAGACAAAAATTGAGGCTAAATATGGAGAACAGGAGGCATAAGAGGCTAATCCATAATATCTGAAGCTCTTCTCAACTTGGCCTCCCTTTTCCTTGCTCTGTAGGACAGGCACGGCACCTTCTTTTGGACTTTCCAAAGATAAAGGCATGTATCCTGTCTTAGGCTGTACAAAGTTCCTTCCGCCTAAGTAAACTTCCTCCAACATTCGTGGCTCTTCCATTGGAGGAAAAGCCACTTAAGTTGAAGGAAGGCTCCATAGGCTGGAGGAAGGTCATAGTTTTGCTCAATGGAATGATGGGATACATGCCAGAACCCACAGCTCCACATGAATTATTGCTTTATCTTTAATAGAAAATTGGATACCCCCCCACCCTTTCACCTCGTTCTAGAGTTATTTGATCTTCATTTCAAGATTTGGATTTTAGTGGACTTAGAAGAGTATTACTGCATAGGATGGTGCTGAAAGTCCATTAGATAACACATACCCAGAGCAACTTACCTAATAAGAACTCCTGTTAGTAAATTCCAGGAGTGCTTCTATTCCTTTGTACACACTTTAATTGGAGATTACAAACTTTTGTTCCTGTTGGTTATCCTCCCATATATATGTCTAAGGTCTGTTTGTTATTGTTTCTAGATGCATGTTCTTAAAAAATAAATATTACAATATTTAGAAGATAAAGGGGAGCAACAATCTACTTGCTGCGGAACATAATACTGTTGACTAAGGGCGAAACTAGATGTTATGGCATCCATGGGTCCAACCCATGCTATTTTAGAAAAGAACTTTACCACTTAAAAATGCTGCAAGGGAGCAGCAAGACCAGGTGATCTTGTCCCCCTGCCCTGCACGTGCGTTCTCAAGTGCTAAAACAGTCTCCCTCGCCACTGCTGCTTTGGCACTTGAAAAGCTGCAGGGGAGAAACAAGATCACTCGGTCCTGTTGCCCCTTTGCTGCACCCCGGGTAGATTCTTCTCTAACGTGATGTTGGGGCCACAAGTCAGACCCATGGACACTATAACATCTAATTTGGCTCCAGGACATTTCTTGTGGCTAGCTTGTTTTAACAGACAAAGACAGATACGCTGTGTGCTTACATGCAGCAGATTTACTAGGAAAACACACTCATTAGACATCTCTGTTTCATTCTAGTTCATTTGGAAATGAAAATGCCAACTTTATTTCTGCTGAAGCTCATATCCCTTTATTCCTAGTTAAAAATATTTATGTATTGTTTTTCTGTCAAAACACTCAAAAGTAGTTTACAGTTTATTTCCTCATGGCAGCATCCATAGCCCAGGAAAAGTTTGAATTTCAGTTGAAATCCTTATGAGATTGATTTATCTATAAACATGTATTGTAAATTAGGGAACTGTGAGACAACAGTCTCACGAGCACTGTTCCCTCTTGGTGTGGGAGCTCGAAGATGTCCCATGGCCACCTCGGGGCCTCTGCTCAGTAAGGCTGCCTCTTTCTCCCCGGGGGGGTGGGTACCAGTTTCTCTTTGGATCGTAACCAGTACCACCGCCACCAACAAATCTGTAAGAGTATCTCCTGCCAGACAGATCTGTACATCTAGCACTCTATATTTCCATTGCCATTTATAGACCCTACTTAGTTGCCACGTCTCCTGCTTCACTCATACTAGATAGTGTCAGGACAATCTATCACTATTTTGTACTTTAGGGATAGAGAGCCCAGACGCCACCCCTCCTCTTTACGACTCTTGGGAAAATGGAACCGAATAGTGTGTTTACAAAGATCAGACACTGAGCATTCAAAATACAAGAAAGGTTATTAAACTACAAAGAGTACACATGGTTTGTAAAGCATCAGGCTGAACAAGGATAAAAAGAAACAGTGGATGAAGCGGTCAAAAAACCTATGATTACTTGGATGCAAGACTTAGGCTGTCCGCAGGACATTGATATAGACACATGGTCCAAGACATGGAAGTCAATGAAATTCTTAAGATCTATACCCTACAAGGAAAACGTGTACAAAATGGCTTACAGATGGCATCTTTTCCCGGAAAAATTAGCAAAATGTTACCCCAACCTTTCAAGTAACTGCTGGAAATGTAAACACAATGTGGGTACCCTTTTCCATATATGGTGGAGGTGCTCAGTGATACGGACCTATTGGATTAAAATCCACAAATTTATCACAACCATGGTGGGGCGAGACATATCATTCTCCCCAGATCTCTTTTTACTAAATATGATCCCGGACGAATATCCAGAAAACGATAAATATGTAATCACTTATATACTTACTGCAGCTCGCATTCTTATTGCCAAGTATTGGAAACAAGAGGGAATCCCCTCTAAGAAAGAGTTAATATATAAACTATTGGAGGTAGCAGAAATGGACAGGTTAACTGAGATTTTACACAACAGAGACGTAGCCTTGTTCAATAAAAGATGGGAAAAATTTTATAACTGTCTAGATGATAACAGAAATATAATCTCATAATATTAATGTTTGACTCCAAAAAATTGTTGTGAGTGTTTAATGTATGTTACTCTATTTTGCTTTGTAAATACCCTCTTGGAGGGTCAGCTGTAAACGATAAATAAACCCTTTTAAAAAAAAAAGAAACAGTGATAGGCTCCTAATTCTTGAGGTTGCAGCATTTAAAAGTCCCTCAGTACCTTTGTTCTCAGAGTTGGGACTTCTCCCATTGTCCCTTGATACCTGGGCAAGATGGACTCTCTAGGTGAAGACTTAGCCCTTCGTTGCTTAAGCCCACCCAAGAAAGATGAACAAGGAGAAGAAAGCTTTCTTTGCTTTCCTGAGACTTTGTAATCTCCCCTTGGAGGTCTGTCACCCTCTAGGGTTAGTTCTGGTCTTCCTGACCAAAGAAGATGAAACACTAGGCTTAAGGCATTCTCCTTTAGTAATGAAAGTCTAGCAGAGGTGTTATATGGAAACCCTTTGGGCTCACTCTGGTCAGAGCCATTTGAATTTCTAAGCATTGGGCTGCTTGGTTCTTAGGGGATTGATGACTAATCCCCTGTACTTTTACTATCTGCCAGCTACAAACCTAAACAAGCAAGAGGGAGGGGAGCTACAGAAAAACAACCAGTGGAATCACAAACATATCTGTAGTTAAAACATGCTAAGTATATTCAACAATAATTATACAGAAACCAAAGTCAATAATACCAAACTCATATATATTATAACTAGAAATAAGGCCTGTTGTGGAAATAAATACAACGGGAGCTAGAAAGAGGCTCTGGGAGAGTGCTCTGGCTTTGGGCAAACAGTGTCAGTTTGCTGTGGCGACCTCAGCAGGGTATAATGACAGAGTCCACTGTTTTCTCCAGAGGGACTGATCTGTGCTACCTGAAGAGCAGTTGTAATTTTGAGTGATCTCTAGCCCTCACCTGGAGAGTGGCAACAATTGTTACCCAGGCTCCACCCCTCAAAGCTCCAGGAATTTCCATACCTAAAGCTGGCAATGCACCAAACAATTCCTAAAGATTTTCCAAAACACTACTCTGTCGATACATTGTAACACTTTGAATGAGCACCAGAGCTTTAAGTGCTCTCCAGCTGTCACCTGGAGACTGGCAACAGCTTGTTTGGAGAGTGGGGAGTATGGCATTGTATCTGTCTGAGGTCCCCCTCTTCCTCCTCCTCCTCAGACCCCACCCACAGCAGGCTTCATCCCTAAAATATCCTGGAAGTTTCCAACCTGGAGTTGGCAACCCTATGTCCTTTCCAGGCAACCATCAGCCTACCTTTATCTGCCTGTCTGTCTTCAGGTTTACTCCCCCCCCCAGCCTCTGCCTAGGGAAAGGGCAGTCTTTCCCTGCAGTGGGAACCAAAGCAGTTGACATCATTCTCCTCTCCCCCGTATGATCCGCACAACTACCCTATGAGGTATGTTAAGGTTGAAAGTGTGTGAATGGTCCATAATCCCCCAGGCAGCTTTTAAAACATGAACCTGGGACCTGCACACCACCAGAATACAGCAGGTTCCATATGAAACTGACATTCCAACTGCCTTGGGGGGGGGGAGTTTGAGGTGTGAAATGGAGTGAAGTCCAATCAGCTTCCATATGCAAAAGACCTTGAAACGCTGGGTGGGACTGCACAAAGCAGCCAGTCAACCCAGCCAGCGTCTTCTGACTGACAGTTCAAGCGTCCATACACTAAAGGTGTGCATTTTAGAACGTTGGCACCCACTACTCTTTTATAATAAGGGAGAGATAGAATTATCAATGATATGAAGAGCAATTATCAAAAAGTGGGTGGTAACAAACTCAGACCCACAATAAGTCACAGCACATCTCCAAAGCAGCAGACTTGTTCATCAACAGAACAAGCACACAAAAGAATTGCTTGTATAAATTTCACAAGTCCTTGAATTGAAATCCAAACATCTACATATTGTGGCTTGTAGAAAATAAGATCCATCCAAAATGAAAACTACGCAGTTCCAGATAGTCAGCGTTTCGGACCTGTTCCTTCGACAGGTAAATCAGGCAAGTCTTTATTGACATACAGTAAATACACATGTACAAACGAGGTCCTGATCAAAATATTTCTATTGGGCTGTATGTTGAGGGCTCTCACAGCCCCACCTACCTCACAAGGTGTCTGTTGTGGGAAGGGGAAGGGGAAGGGATTGTAAGCCGTTCTGAGACTCCTTCAGATACGGAAGGGCAGGGTATAAATCCAATCTCTTCTCTGAAGGCTTCAGCATTTAGGCTGTTGCATGCATTGGCAATGAAGGCTTTCATATACAGAGGTGGCTAAAGGCTTAGGTTATGTATCTGGTAATTACAAAAAGATAAGGATCCCCAGCTAAAATGTAGGAAAAAAATATTTTAATTGACGGGAGGTTTTTATTTTATTTAATTTTTACCCTTTTTATATATGCTACCTCAGGGATCTTTTTGCTTTGAAAAGCAGGGTAGAAATATATGTATTTCAATTTCAATGAAACTATGCAAACCATTACAGTAATTTAGTTAAAATATGCAATTAAAACTCATCTACATATTTTCTATTTCTTTTAGAAAGGCTCCTTTCTAAAATGAATTTAGTGTCTTGAAATTATACCTTTTCCAATCACTCTAATTTACAGCCTTCTTCCCTTAATTTCCTGTAGTTATTTTTGAACACTCTTATACATACATGCATTTTATACACAGAGAGAGAGAGAGAGAGAGAGAGAGGAGGTGGGCCCATGAGATTCGTGGGGGGGGGGATCCCATATTTCCCTTCTATTGCTGAAGCAGGGCTCCAGGTCCCACCACCTACCACTCAGCCTGCAGCGGCTGCCAGAGTCTTTTGCCACTGTGCCCGGCCCTATGGTGGCTGCTGGCATCTGCTAGCACAGCACAGCACAGCACTGGCCAGCGTCCTACTCTGCTGCAGCTGGGTCTGCAACACAGCCAGTGACCACTGCCACTGCACCTGGGCCTGGAGTGGTGGCCAGTGTCCTTCTCTGCTGCGGCTGGGCCTGCAGCAGCTGCTGGTGTCCTCCTCCACACCCTGCCAGGCCCACAGCAGCTGCTGGTGTCCAGCGCCACCAGGCCTGGAGCAGCTGCTGGCATCAATGCTAAGCTGGAGCGGCTCCCTAACTGCATTATTCTGGGCATGCACAGAGAACACAATTCTATTTGGGGGGATTTAAAAAACCCCTATATTTTTTTCATCACAGATTTTTCTGCAAACTCAGGGAATCCCCCAAGTTTGAAGAAAGATCTGTTTACTGTTGGTGTGGCTCCAAGCCATGGATTTAGCCTAGTGCTGCCAGCTCCAGCCTAAGGCCACCAGATCCAGGTTTGGAAATACCTGAAGACTTTGGTGGCAGAGACTGAGGACAGCAGGGTTGGGGGGGGGGACTTCAATGGGGTATGATGCATAAAGTCCACCTTCCAAAGCAGCCATTTCTCCAGGTTAACTGATCCCTGTTTCCTGAAGATCAGTTGCAATCCCAGGAGATTTCCAGCCACCATCTGGAGGTTAACAATCACACAAAAATGGAAATACATTGAATATAGTTGTGCAAACAAATAAGCAGAATAAACTGTCACGCTGTACAAATCACACTTGAGACTACTGTCTTCTTATACAGTTCTGCTTACAACAACAAATGATATATATAACAAACTAGCAGTAAAGCCCGTTGTGAAAGCAATACAATGAAATCTAGAAAGAGGCTCTGGGAGAGTACTCTGGCTTTAGGCAAATAGTGTCAATTTGCTGTGGTGACCTCAGCAGGGTATAATGACAGAGTCCACTGTTTTCTCCAGAGGAACTGATCTCTGCTACCTGAAGAGCAGTTGTAATAGTGAGTGATCTGTAGCCCTCACCTGGAGATTGGCAGCAATTGTTACCCAGGACAAAATGGCTGGTTTGGAGGGTGGAGTTGGCAACCCCATCTCCTTCCCAGCTAACCATCAACCTACCATTATCTGCCCCTTTGACTTCAGCTGACTTCTGCCCTCCCTTCTGCAGAGCAGTTGTAATTCTGAGTGCTCTCCAGCCCTCACCTGGAGATTGGCAACAATGGTTCCCTATGTGGGACTGATTGGTTTGGTGGGTGGAGTCTATGGCAGTGTACCTGTCTGAGGTCCCACCCCTCCTCAAAACTCACCCTCTTCAGGCTCCATCCCTCAAATCTCCAGGAATTTCCCATCTGGAGTTGGCAACCCTATCAGGACTGGCCCCAATGTGTTTTCTCCCAAAGGCCAAAGTAGGTGACAGGACCAAGCTTAGTTGCCAACCAACAGGCACTGAGGGGAATGTAGGGTTGCCAGCTCTAAGGAGGGAAATACCTGGAGATTTGGGGGGTGGATTCTGTAGAGGGCAGCATTGGGTTGGGGGGGGCGGAAAGACTCAGCAGGTATAATGTCATAGGGTCTACCCTCCAAAGCAGCCATTT
>NW_015159809.1:101724-106088 GCF_001447785.1 Gekko japonicus
CTCTGCGAGGACAGATCTGCATGTTCCCCCCCCCCAAATAGCTAGCAATCTAAAACAGTTCAGTGGAGTCTGAGTGGTGGGTGTTCCCTTCTAACACACTTCCAGTGATGTCAGGGGGTGTGACATATGCAAATAAGTTATGCTAATGAGTTATGCTAATGAGCTCCTGCACCTCCTTTTCTACAAAATTACCCTTGACTTTACACATTTTGTGAGATAGTCCTCAATCCATTTGTAGAGTCTTAACCAGTCCTCAAAAATTTCTTCTTTTTAATCTTGTAATTGTAAAGTTAGTTTGTCCATTTCCGCTGTTCCCAATAATTTATATATTATTTCTTCTTTAGACAGGACTTCTTTTTTCCAGTACTTTGCATACAAAATTCTAGCCATAGTTATTACATCTACAGTCATATATGTATCTGGTTTCTTACAATTCTCTGGAATGATATTTAATAAATACAGTTCTGGTACAAATGGAATAGTTGTATCTAACATTTTTTGCAATATCTCATATATCCATATCCAATATTTTTGTAATATTAAAAAAACCACTGTACTTCCTTCCAACTCTCCCATCTATCTAAAATAATATTTCCTTGAGGTATAAGCACCTCCCACATTTCTTGTTCAGTGGTGGGACAGTTTGGCAGAACTCATATTTGTGATCTTCCATGTTAACAAATGAGAGTGACACGTTTTCTTCATGTTTACTATTTATGTGGGAGAGAAAAGTTTTTTTAATGGTAGTTTTTGTTCATTTGTTTCTCCAACTCATGACAGAAAAGCAGCCATTTATTTCCTTCTTTGAGGGAGTAAAACAATATTGTGGCCAATTGTGGGTGAAAAATTAGCTTGACAAGAAAAGGCGTAGCTCTGTGTGTGACTCTGAATATGTTTCAAGCCCAATAATGCATATTAACAGTACTCAAGAGGCACAGAATATAGGCTTGCCAACTCCCCCCAGGGGGCGGGGAAACCCCCGCCTCAGAGGCCCGTTCCCCACCGGCAGCAGATCGGGCCCCGGGGGGAACCCCACCCCGACGTGCGCATCCCCCGGAAGTAACGCAACCATGCTGGGTACGCTGGGGGCGGGGCCATGGTCATCCGAGGGAAAACTCTATGGTTTTCCCTTGGATGGTTGTGGCCCCGCCCTCAGCGTGCCCGGCGTTGTCACGTCACTTCCGGGTGACGTGCATGCGGCGCACGCACGCTCCAGACGCCAGATGGGAGTCCCCCGCTCCGGAGGAATTTACACTTGGCAGCCCTAACAGAATATGACTCAATACCAGGCCAAATTCTTAAAAGTCTGGATCAGTGGTACTCACTCAGTGGCTCATAGAGACCATATTTGCAATTATCTTCAATCAAAAGAGCCCCATTTACTTCAGTCCCTTGCACGAGGCCTGCACCTTAGGAAGGCTCACGGCTAGGGTTGCTACACTTTGCCCAGCAACTGGTAGGAGGTTTGGGGGCAGGGAGATGAGAGGGCCCACCATGTCCTGTGCACCCCTACTTCATTTCCAGGGAAAACCCAGAAAGGACGTAGGGTATCTATAGGACAGGGAGCCCCAACATGGTGCCCATGGGTGTCACAATGCCCACTGACACCTTTCTTGGCACCTGCCAAATGTTTTTAGAAAGTGGGTGGGGCGGAATGGGCCTTTTGCCCAAGAGGACTTCTGATTGGCCATAGGAGATTTGATGGTCTGTACAGATTTTTTAAAAGTTGCTTCAACATTAGCTAGGGTTGCCAAGTCCCCGCTGTATGTACAGTGGGGGACTCCAGCCCCGTTCCGGGAGTGGGTGCGTGCGCACTTCGTGTGCGCACACCGCAACCACGTCACCTGGAAGTGACGCGGCCACGTCAGACGCGCTGGGGGCGGGCCTGTGGTAATCCAACGGAAAAACATAGAGTTTTCCCTTGGATGACCGTGGCCCCGCCCCCGGCGCGCCCGGCGTGGCTGCGTCACTTCCGGGTGATGTGCTGACACCGGGCACGTCACGTGCTTTGGGGGTGGGGTTCCCCGGGGCCCGATCCGCCGGCGGTGGGTAACGGGCCTCTGGGGCGGGGGTTTCCCTGCCCCCCGGGGGGACTTGGCAAGCCTAGCATTAGCTGCCCCCCACAGCACAAAGGTGTCCACTGTGTTACTGAAGGTAAGCTTTATACGCAAGAAAATATTTTGAAACAATATGTTCATTCAGAAAGACATCCTGTTAAACAGAGATTCTGCCTGAAATGTTGAAGAGTTACTAAAAATTGTGCATAACCTCATTCTGTGACATTTGTGGTTGGCTCTGCCTCCTGCCATTTTGTGGTTACGCCCACCAATGTTCCCTCCAAGCTGCGGAGTCTTGTGTGCAAAAATTCTACTTTGTGAGCTCCTGGCATTAAAGTGGTGAGCGAGTGATCTGGCAACTGCAAAAATTAGTTTGCTCTGGAGCCATCCCTTCCTGAGCCAAGACAAAAATGTGTGAGCCGGAGGCTAAAAAACTGTGAGCTAGCTCACACCAACTCAGCTTAGAGGGAACATTGATGCCCACCACCCTGTGTCAGAATTCCAAAGGTGCCCACAGACTCAAAAAGTTATGCCTGCTCTAGGAATTCAGAAACTCTGTGGTAAAACAAAAACTCTGCAACTCCCCTGTGTGCTCTCCTCAAAAAGGAACTATCCCAGATAAGTGCTACCCCTGAAATGTCTCACTGCTCAGCGAAATGGGGCACACATAACAGTACCAAACTTCTTTGTAGCCAGAGATATTGTTGAGATACTTTCCCCAGCAGAACGTGATTTTTTTAAGCTGTGTCATTTATGTGACTGACTCATTCCACTATTTATAAAACTTAGTGCGGGCCATCATAATGAAAATAGAGGGAAGCAATTCTTTCTGCCATTACTTCATCCAGAAGCAGTGGAAGAACTGTACCAGCTTGTCAGTGTCTGGCAAAGAGACAGTGCCTTCATATTCTCTTGGCTGCATTTGTTTCTTCCCTTTGCAGAAAAGTTCATTTCCTCCAGACAAATACCATACTTGAAAATCAGGTCAGCAGTGCTATTGGTAGACTTCCCTTCCTCTTTTAAAATGAGTTGTTGAAGGTGTGTGCATATGGAAATAGAATATTCCTAGCTTGTATATTAATACTGAAACCAAATTGACTGTTAAAAAATGTACTTAAAATCAAAGATTGTGCTTTCCAGACTAAGCTAGCCATTTGTTCCAGAATGTTTGAAATGTATCCTCCAGTTGTCTTTATTTACCAGCGATCCCCTATTTTCCAGTATTTGTCCCTTGTAAACAACTCGTCATACTGAGGAGGTTTTGAAGGTGACTTTTTAAAATCATAAGCTTATGCTATGGAATTTTTCCAACTTCCATCCCTTTCATACATATTTCTAGAACTCATATCTCTGAGTGGGGAAGGCTATATCTTGATGACAATGCACATGCATGCGGTGGCATGCACATGACATAAAATAGCAGCATATGGCTTCCCACTCATCTTAACTGACTGCCTCTCCATATTGGTTGGATCCACCCACCTTTTCCACTCAAATTGCATCCAATTCTCCTCCATATAGGCCCCATCCCACATGGCTTTTGTACCTGCAGATCCTGTGATTCTCACCATAAATTTTTTGAATTGTCACATCTGACGCCTCCTTCCCTTTTTATCAGCAAAAAAGCTAAATGGATTCAACCTAGAGAATGTATCTGAATGGCAGTTATTCTGTAACAGTCAGATTAACTGTGAGATTAAATATGTAACACTTTTAATTTTTTGTAAAGAAAACATTTATGGTGTGCATACCAACATTTCAGAAGCAAGAAGAAATAAATTCGGCATACATTTGGCAGAGAAGGGGCTTCAGCATATATGCGTGTATGTATATGCACACGCATGCACACAAAAGTGGGGAGTCACAATACGTGTGAGAAGAATGGATCCATTCCTTCCCTCCACCTGTAGGCAAACCACTTACTGGGCAGCTTGACAGACCCTCATCACGTCACGCACCAAGAAACACCAATGGAGGAGGGGGGAATTAATTCATCCATCCTGTTCCCTTCTGCCCTCCTGGCCTACATTCTATATGTGAAGGGGGGACTATTTTTTAAAGATCTCAGCTTTTTCTGAAAACCTGGGGGGGGGTCCCTTAAGTTTGGAGGAAAAATCTCCCTCTGTCATCATGGCACCAATCAGCAGATTTAAGTATCCACAGATGGCATGGGGCTATGTTGACTATCAGATATATTGATATGTGTGTGTATGCAGATAGATAGATAGATAGATAGATAGATAGATAGATAGATAGATAGATAGATAGATAGATAGATAGATAGATAGATAGATAGATAGATAGATA
>NW_015159809.1:106108-113296 GCF_001447785.1 Gekko japonicus
TTCTCCAGCAATGATCCTTGGTGTGGAAATAGCAAGAGGGGTTACAAATACCCAAGAGTATTCCTATTTTTATCTGGGAAATGTTGGAAAGCATGAAATAATTCCTACTCTTGGCATACAATTGACACTAATATACAGCTCAGTCTTAGGCACATTTACTCAGAAGTAAGTCCTATTGGTTTCAGTGGTGTTTACTTCCAGGTAAGAATAGCTAATATTTCAGTCTTACAGTGCCATCCTAAGCAAAATTTCACCCTTCGAAGTCACTAGCAATCTCTTATAGATAATTCTTCATACCCTCATCTTAATTACAGTTCCCAGGATTTCTTGGGGGAAATTCAGACAGAAACCAGTACAAATCAGAGAGAGCAATTGCTGTTGTGGCTGGTTGGTTGTTTATACTATATTTTTGTGTTTCTTTGTAAGTCACTTTCTTCAGTGGAGAGGAAAGATAAAAATATTTTTAAAATTAAATAAAAGTGTATAATGTAGATACAGCCTTATTCCCTGCATTCCCCTTTGATGTAGCCCTGTGCTCTCTTATCAATTTCTAATTGGCATACTTCGTAACTATGGGAAAGCTGCAGTCAGAGCTGAGCACATCTGAAGTCCCATTCATTTACTTAATAGAGGTTTAAGTCCATGACCAACTCTCCCATGGAAATCAATAGGAGGGAAACAATCTTGTCTAGATTATTCCCAATATGAATAGGACTTCTAAAATATAATCTCCGTTCTCCACATAAGCTTGAATTCCCCAGCCCCTAATAAATGGAAAATGCAAAAGAATCTGCAGATGTCATCTGCTTCAAACAGTTTCTCCCCTTGATAAAAAGGGATTTAAAAAAAATCTGACTAGTCTTTTGTCTGCTTGATTGACTGGTTTCCATGGATACACACTGTTACCACTATGGCTAAAACAGACAGAACTTTGCTTTTTAAGAACTATTATCGTGAACTTTTACTACTACTAATAATAATAATCACCTCACAGGATGCTAGCTTGCTGTGCTGGTGGGCCTTGTGTGCTCCAGTGAAGCAGAGGGCTGTAGCTGTTGACAGTGTAGCTCCTGGCAGGATCTCCTATGGTAGGCAGGCCTCTGCTAAGGAGTCAGACCAAGTGCATCCTGAATCCCAATTCCATATAGTGAAAAAAATCAAATTCAAAATCTATACCAGCTTGGTTGTTGCCCCAGTTAACGATTGGTGTTCCTGGATCTTTGGTGAAAAACGGGCTACATGACAGGCTCTTCTGTTGAACAAAGAGAACTGAAGCCTGGTGTGCTACTGGAAGCAACCAGAGCAGAGACCTGATCAGCTACTGGAAAACCAGCAACATTGGGGGGGAAATGGTCTCGATAACAAAACAGAATTCTCATGCAGTGTTATTTGTAATCAAGGCCTGAAAAGCATGGGTATTTAAAATGAATTTTTGAAATATGGAAAGAAAAGTGTCCAGATTCTACCATCACTGAACAGCGACTAGCAGATCACTGCCATTTTATCATGCAAAACAACTTTTTCACATTAATAGATCTAGATGAAATAACAAACAACAGCCACTCAAAGGGAGAACATGAAATAAAAGAAACCAACCAAGAAATAGACCATAGAAATGAAGTTGCTCTTGAAAGTCCACTAATTAAGAGCGATATTGACAATACATCATCAGCTCACCTCTATATAGGAAGAACTGAAGGCAAAAATCTTAGAGAATATTAAAAACAATGAAGACAGACAAAGATTACCTGTGATCAGAACAACATCAAAGAAAACTTGCAAAACTCATTGAAAATATTGATGCAGCAATTGAAACAATTCCTACAGCAAATATTACTGAAATCAACCAGTTGATGTATAGTACAGCAGTTGTTATAACAAGAGAACGGGGAATGGACATTAAGAAAAAGGCAGTTAAGGATTTTAAGGTGAAAGGTAAAGGTTTCCCTTGATCGAAAACCAGTCAGATCCGACTCTAGGGTTGCGGTGCTCATCTCTGTTTCCAAGCCAAAGAGCCAGCGCTGTCCAAAGACGTTTCTGTGGTCATGTGACTGGCATGACTAAATGCCGAGGTGCACAGAACGCTGTTACCTTCCCACTGATGCAGTACCTATTTATTTACTTGCAAATTCTTGCTTTCGAACTGCTAGGTTGGCGTGAGCTGGGGCCAGAGACGGGAGCTCACTCCGTCATGTGGCACTCGGGTCTTGAACTGCTGAACTACTGACCTTCCAGCCTGCAGTTCAGCCTCTTAATCACTGAGCCACCACAGCTCCTTTTAAGGTGAAACCAAACTGGCAAATGAGATTGGAGAAAGAAATAAACAAATGTTGTTCATACTTAAGCACCTTAAAAGAATTAAAAGAAACAAGGAAAGCAAACTTCAGGAAGAAATATGAGTTAGCTGGAAAAACAATAGCTCAAGCTGCAGAAGAAATTAAACAAAAACTTGTTATAATATCCAAGAAGATCAAGAGGTACAACAGTAGGATCCAGCAATAGAGTCAAAACTTCCAGTTCCAGACTAACCACAGACAGTTCTATGAATCACTGGAGCTGAAAAAGTAGATGTAAAACCCAACAAAGAACAAACAAGAACCTTCTGGAAAGAACTCTGAGAAGACTCAAAATAATACAATAAAAAAGCCACATGGATCACAGATGTGGAAAACAAACTGAAAGGAAAGCAAATGGAGGATCTTACAATAACCCTGGAAAGCCTGCAAAAGCAATTGAAAAAAGTGAAAAACTGGACAGTGCTTGAAAGAAATGAAGTCACAGCTATTGGCTTAAAAAGTAGAGAAGTCTCCATCCACGACTGGTACAACAGCTTAACAATGTGCTCCATTCCAAAGCAGTAGAATATTGGATAACAACTGGCAGGACATTCCTCATTCTGAAGAACAAAGCGAAAGAAGCAGTGCCAAGCAACTTCCTCCCTATTACATTTCTCCCTACAACTTTTAAACTACTGACAGGAATTGTAGCCAATTCCATTCAAGAATATTTACAAATCAATTCAATGTCACCAAATGAACAAAAAGGAATTTTTCGAAAATCCCGAGACACAAAAGATCAGTTACTGATTGATAAAATGGTCTCACAAAATTGTAAAAGGTGGAAACCCAACCTGAATGTTGCTTGGATTGATTACAAGAAGGCATTTGATTCACGACCTCATACATGGATTGTGAAAACACTAGAAATGATATGCATCAGCAAAACTGTAACACAGTTAAGGCAATTAACATATGGGCAGTCCCAGTTCTAAGATACAGAACTGAAATTATAGATTGGAAACAAGCAGAATTAATAGCAATAGATCACAAAACTTGCAAGATACATCACTCACTGCACCCTATAAGTGATGTTGATCATCTTTACTTACCAAGAAAATTAGACGGAAGAGGTCTCCTGAAAGTTCGGCAAGCAGTTGAAGAAGAAAAATGAGCACTGAATGACTACACCAAAAAAAGCAAAGAGAAGCTTCTATCTGAAGTGTACAAGACATATTTAAGGTTACAGATACCAAAGATGACTACAAAAAGATTGCAATCAAAGCTCACTTCAGTAACTGGAAGGAAAAACACTTGCATGGGCAATATCTGAAAGACACAGAGAATAAAGTTGATAGTGAAAATACCTGGAAGTGGCTCTAAAATGGGCACTTGAAGAAAGAAACAATTAGAATGTGATCATTTGTTTCCTTATTTAAATGTCTGACATGGGTTTGGGTTTCCTGAACAGATCTTGCTAGTGTGACATAGTGGTTAGACTGCTGGAGTAGGATCTAGTAGACCAAAGTTCAAATCCCAACTCTACCATGATAGTTTGCTGGGTGACCATGGGCCAGTCACACACTCTCAGTGTTATTGTGAGGATAAAATGAAAGAAAGGAGAACTATGTACTTTTTGGTTAACAAATTCTTTGTTTGCTCCTGAGTTGTTCAAAGCCCGTGCTCTGATAACTATGTTGCCTTGACCAGAAGCATGAATCATGTTGTTTTTGATACAATTCATAAGAAAGAAAGGGCAGGAAATCCATTTGAATTAATAAAATCAGCCCACATAGATCTGCATCCCCTAATCCTTTGAGTATTTATGGATCCTGTTAGTGCCAGCTGATAAAATTGATGTGCTACTGTTAGGCCTGGAGAAAAATGTTCTGGACAGTTGAAGCTTTTCATGGCATGGAAGTAAATAGCATCACCCGGAAAGTAACATGCCATTAAGCTTCTATTAAAGGGACAGGACATTTTTTTCTCCAAACCTGCTGGGAACCCTAGCTGTCATGCCATTCCTTGATCTGTAGAAATGAGCTGTATGGTACAGAAATAAATATCACCGGCTAATGTCTATAAAGAGTGGGCAGTTAAAAACTTGGAAACTTGTTTGGTAGGAAGGGGGCAAGATGATGTCAGATAACTGTCATGGACGAGGAGACGGAATATGTTATCTCTCCATTCCTTCTCTTAAAATCATGTCCTTGGCCCCACTGAACATGTGACTGGGGCAGACCCATGTTTAACTAAACAAGTCTGCTGTTGTCACACGTTTTTGAGCCAATTCAGGGAAGAGATTTCTTCAAATAATGTATATCCTGCAAAGCACTTTCATCCATAAAATGGACCCTCAAGGTAGGTCCCAACAATTTATGTAAAAATCATGCCTTTTTCCTTATAAGAAGGACCCAGCAGAAGTGCACTGGGATTAAAACTCTGTTGCTGTTGGAACAGATGTGTGTTATGTGTCAAGAGTCATTTACCTGTGTCTCACTCATGCAGATGAGTGAATACAGTGCACAAATAGATAGGGGAGGGATCCTTGGGACTGGGCATTTTATGGAGGTCAGATAGGAACAGCTTGAGGAAGGACTGAACTCCCAGCCCTGCACTCTTATGTGTTATGTCTGAACCCTGAAATTAAAAAACAAAATCTGTAGCAAGGCTTTGGAAAGCGCAGCTCAGAACTTACCTGGAAAAGACTATATGTGCTACCAGTAAAATAAATCCAGTCACTTTAACAAGCTTCACTGTCTGGTAAATGGGTTGTGGAATGCAGTTGTCATTGCAGTCTGCAACAACTGGCATGCCTTTCGTATGCAGATGTCCTCAAATTGATTTTCAGTGTTAATCAATATTAGCATACAGGCTGTTGAGGGGGAAACATTTATTAGCCTTTGTTTCCTCCACTGTGAAATGCAGACTGTACTACATCTTTGTCAAGAGAGGCTGTTTTCATAAATCAGATACACGCAATATCCACAAACAACCGGGAACGGAGAGGCTTCAGATATTCTCCTCAGGTTGGTGGGTCCTGGGTCCCTCCCCACAGCACAGCCCGCTCCACCTTCCTAGCTCCTTTAAAAGCCTTTGCTTGAAGAAGAGTAGGTTTTTATATTCCACTTTTCTCTACCTTAAGGAGTCTCAAAATGGCTTACAACTGCCTTCCCTTCCTCTCCCCACAATAGGCACCTTATAAGGTAGGTGGGGCTGAGAGAGTTCTGAGAGAACTGTGACTGGCCCAAGGTTGTCCAGCAGGCTTCATGTGGAGGCGTAGGGAATCAAACCTGGTTCTCCAGATTAGAGTCTGCCACTCTTAACCACCACTAAATTGGTCTCTTGTTCATTTGTATCATCCTGCTAAGTGACAAATAATATTTTTAAGATGTCAGTTGCAGGTGCGCAGTAGACAGTGTGGTACAATAGTAGTCTTCATCTACACAAGTTGGTCTCTGAAGATATTCCTATGGCTTCCATTAGGTTTCCAATACTTTAGTCTCCAGGGCCAGTTTCATGTTTTGGGGACCCTTGGGAAGACACTATCCTGCAGCTTTGGAATCGGTTCTAACTAAATGGTACATGGTCCACAGGTCAGACCTAGGTCCACCTGGAGGACTGCGAGTCAGATCTGCACTTACGAGTTTCCCAGTTGACTCTGGGTCAAAGAAATAAACATGAATCCAGTGGCACCTTAAAGATCAACCAGATTTATTCCAGCGGAAGCTTTTATGAGTCAGAGAACTCACATGTCTAAGGTGCCACTGGACTCCTGTTTTGCTGCTACATACTAAAGCAGACTCACACAGCTACCCATGTGGACCAATGACTCTCACCTCACAGGGCTGTCGTGAGGATGAAATGGAGGAAAGGAAAACCAAGTATGCTGCTACTTAGGGCCAGTGTTCCCTTTAAGCTGTTAGCATGAGCTAGCTCACAGTTTTTTAGCCTCCGGCTCACACATTTTTGTCTTAGCTCAGGAAGAATGGCTCCAGAGCAAACTAACTTATGCAGTAGCCAAATCACTCGCTCACAACTTTCATGCCAGTCGCTCACAAAGTAGAATTTTTGCTCACAAGACTCCACAGCTTAGAGGGAACATTGCTTAGGGCTGCTTTAAAGAAAGGGAAATGATAGGGCTGAACCATGGCCCGTAATCCAAGTGCAAACCAGGCACAGATGTATACCAGTGCACCAAAAGAACCATGGAAGGTGCTCCTGTGCATACTTATTAGTCCTTATGAGACTTCATGTCTGCTACTTCCTTACAAGGGACTCACAACAACCCAGTGTTAACTAGCAGTAACGATGTTGTATGTCTTCAGCTACCCAAGTGGGTTTTCTTATCCTGGCTCTTTGTTGTTCTCTTGCTCTGAATTTCACTGCAGTTTTGTTCTTTAATTATGAATGGCTGCTGACCCGTGTGGCATTGCTTAATTTCTTAGAAACCCTTCCAGTGTTAGTCTCCAGCACCAAGTCACTCCTCTTCTTTAAATATTAAATAACAACTCCTCTGCTTCCCTTGAGTGAGAGATCAATTCTCTGACTCTTTCGAACAGGCAAAGGACATAGCATAAAACAATCTGCATTTTATACCACTTTAAATAATAGTGTTAGAAGCTTAGAATTTGAGAAGGGTTCTAGGCTATGGGCCTGGACTAAAGTGGCATAGGGATGCCAGCATCCAGGTGGGACCTGGGGATCCCCTGGAATCACACTCAGCTCATAAGAACATAAGAGAAGCCAATGTTGGATCAGGCCAGTGGCCCATCCAGTCCAACACTCTGTCACACAGTGGCCAAAAATACCAGGTGCCATCAGGAGGTCCAGCAGTGGCACCAGGACACTACAAGCCCTTCCACTGTTGCTCCCCCCAAGCACCAAGAATACAGTGCATCACTTGCCCCCG
>NW_015159809.1:114704-122866 GCF_001447785.1 Gekko japonicus
CGGCAGCTGCAAGTCACTCGGGTCTCGCCCCCTGAGCCGAGGGGTGGTGGAGGGTGGTGGTGGAGGAGACGGGGGGAACCAGCGGGATGGGGGGAAGCTTACCTGCTGCTAGCGAGTTTCGCGGGTCCCCTTTCTTGTGTTTATCTAATTCCCTCTTGAAGCTGTCCATGCTTGTAGTCGTCACCACCTCCTGTGGCAGTGAATTCCAAACTACAGAGGTCCATTCCTCTGGAGAAAATGGATGTTTTGGAGGATGGACTCTATGGCACTGAGGTCCCTGTCCTTCCCAATCTCCACCCCCAAATTTCCAGGAGATTCCCAACCCAGAGCTGGCAACCATTCCTCCTACCCCCTTGCCAGTAGTCAAGGGGGACCTGACAACCCTAGGCATGCCAGAAGGGGCGGGGAGCACAGTTTGTGACACAATTGTAGCTATCTCTGAAGTGTTACAAAATGGCTGTGTTGGCTGTGTCCAAGTTCCCATCAGAAAGAGCTAAATTAGAAAGTGTGTATACTGAGGTAGCATCTCTGAAGCCTGAACGGGACATAGTAGGAAAGACCAAACATTTCCGGTAATCATGCAGCAGAGTTCAGTGCCCTGTGTAACTCATTACCTCTTCTCCAAACTAATGAAAAGCAAATCTTATACAAAATGAAGAGGCAAGGGATATTCAGAGGCGGTTCAAGGCAAGGGATGTTCAGAGGTGGTTTGCCATTGCATGTCCACATCACAACCCTAGACTTTCTTGGTGGTCTCCCTTCCAAATACCAAGGCTGACCTTACTTAGTTTCCTAGATCTGACAAGATCAGGCTAGCCTGGGCTATCCAGGTCAGGATGCTTATATAAAGACTGGATAAATAATCAGCTTTTTTGTGAAGAGCTAAAATAATTCTGTTGTAGCTTTAAGAAAAGCATGGAGCAGACTCAGCCCAATTCATAACGGACAGTGGGGACTAAGTTCAGAGAATCATGTGTGCAGCTAGTCTCCGTTGTCAACCATTCGTACTAAAATCTTTCCTTTGCAGAGCTCAAAGCAGGCTGTAACCCAAGGAAGATCTGAAGTGATCTGGTCCCTTCTAGTCCTTCTCTAAATACTCAGCTTCTATTGACTGGGGGGAGAAAAACTTGAAAAGCATGATCCATGCCTGCTCAAGTGTACATGCACATGCAGGAAGGGGTTGTGATAGGGCTCAAGAGAGTCTTCTTTCCTCTGTTCCCCCGTCCACAGCTGGCCTTTGGACATTCTTATATCACCGTATACCAGTTGTGGTTTTTAATGAGAGGTTTGTACACATTTCTCATGCACTCATTCAGCAGTCTCTGTTCTTCCCATACTTCCTGCTTACAAGTTATTCTGCTGTAGCCAGGAATCATTTTGGAGCTTGGAGCCCCAAGGAAGAGAGGGATGGCTGGATATGTGTACATACCTCTTAATGAAAGAATGTAGCTCTTGATCTTGGAAGGAGTCATGTGATGATGGTTTGCGGCCTAAGCTTTTTTAAAAAAATTGTTTTACTTGCAGAGAGCTAAGGCAGCATTTCCCAACCCGAAGGTCCTGACCCAAAAGAGAGTCACAACAAATGAAGCCTGTGAAAGTGGGCCACAGTCTTTTCCAGGTTTATTGATTTCTGCATGTTCTGTTCTTTTTTTGTATGCAGGTCACCGTACCAAGTAAATTTGGATTTGTGGGTCACCATACCAAAACGTTTTGGAACCACTGAGCTGAGGGCAAAACATTCCATGCCACCTCTCCATGTAGGAGGGATTCTGTCCAACTGCTCAGTAACCTGCTCCCACCTTCAATGAGTGTACAGTTACTAGAGTAATTGATCAGCACTTGGGCACATTACAGAGAAGAGCAATTTCAATACAGTAAAATGTAATTTTAATTTTACAATATTTAGTCCATTAAATAAATTGAGGGATGGTGTGTGGTAGTGGTTAGAGCATAGGACTAGGTTTGAATCCCTTACTTCATCATGGAACCCTGATAGGTGATCTCAAGCCCATCACAGTGTCTCAGCCTAACTTACCCTCACAGTAGGGTTGCCAGACCTCCCGGCAGAGGTGTGTGTCCTCTGCTGCCAGGCCCCACCTCCCCACTGCTGATCAATTGGCCGGCAGGGGGAACTTACCCCGTAAAAGAGGGAGAACCATCTGACATGCAGCGACATGTCTACATTACTGCCCACATGACCCTGCCTGAAGTGACATTGTCAAATTCGGGACATTGGGTCAACACTCTGGTATTTGAGCAAAAACCCTCTGGTAGAAGTCAAATTTACCATAGAATTTTCCCGCAAATATCAGAGCGTTGCCCTGACATCCCGGACATGATGATGTCACTTCCAAGTCACACAGGAAGTGATGTAGACATGTCCCTATACATCGAATGGGCCTCCCTGCTGCTCCCAGTTAGTCCCCCCCTCCCCAGGACGGACCTTGCAACCCCACCTCACAAGGTTGTTGTTGTGAGGGTTAAGTGGAAAAGGTGAGAATAAGTGAACGGCTCCTTTGGATCCCCAATCAGGGAGAAAAAAAGCAGGTTATAATTTTTTAAACATTAATTGTAAAAAACTATTTCCATTTAGGTGGTTATGTTTTATATTGATTTGGGATCCCTCACTTCAGCTGCTTCCCATCCCCTACTATATTTCTGCAAGGTACACACAAAATTTTCTGCTACAACCACGACCTAAAGAAGACTGGACTCTTTTAGGGGGGGGGTAGTACTGTACACAGAAGGGGTGAGAGAAGCACATGGCTTGGTTTTTGGCTTCACACAGTCCTTTAGATACATTCCCTTCAGCTTTACAGCCCTATCCTAAGTAAAGTTACACTCTTGTAAACCCATGGATTTAAAGAGTGTGACTTTGCTTAAGATTACACTGTTGGGCACCAGATGAAAACACTACTTTTTCTCCGGACTTTTTAATTGTTCCTCCATTTTTTGTGTTTTCCCCAATGAATATTTTCATCAACTTACTTGTTTTTAGATTCTACTGCTAATATTAGTGATAACTTTATTATGGTCTTATTTTATTGCATGTTCTTGGCTTTTATTGTTGATTTTACATGGTTTTCATTAACAGCTGTGATTTTATATTGTTTCTGCTTACTTTAAACATTTGTGGGAAGCCATTTTGAGAGAAATATTCTGAAAGGTGAGTTATTCTCCAAGTATGGCATGCCTGTTTGCTAAAACATACCCATGCTTTACTTTTTTAAACAGTGCCATCCTAAGCAGAGTTGCATTCTTCTAAATCCACTGATGTCAATAAGGTTGGAAGGATCTAAGTTGTAACATGTCTACATCACTGCCCACATGACCCTGCCTGAAGTGCCATTGTCACATTTGGGACATTGGGGCCACACTCTGGTATTTGAGCAAAAACCCTCTGGTAGAAGTCCAATTTACCATGGAATTTTCCCGCAAATATCAGAGCGTTGCCCTGACATCCCGGACATGATGACATTACTTCCGGGTCATGTGAGCAGTGATGTAGATACATCGCTGTATGTCGGCTGGTCTTCTCTGCTGCTCCTGATAAGTCCCCCCATCCCCAACCAGTTGCCAGGACGGACCTTGCAACCCTACCTCACAAGGTTGTTGTTGTGAGGGTTAAGTGGAAAAGGTGAGAATCAGGGAGGGAAAAAAGCAGGTTATAATTTTTTAAACATTAATTGTAAAAAACTATTTCCGTTTAGGTGGTTGTGTTTTATATTGATTTGGGATCCCTCACAGTATATACTTCAGCTGCTTCCCATCCCCTACTATATTTCTACAAGGTACACACACAATTTTCTGCTTAATCATATAACAAAATTGTAGAATGTCACAGGCTGCCACACAAAAAGTAATTTGTGGAAAACATGAATAGGAATTCACAGCAAGGTCAGATTCCAATCAGGGGAGAGGCAACTTGATTGGAATCTAAATAGGAATGAATATACATTAGAGCAAGAAGTATCCATTGTTCTACTTTCATGTCCCCTGGATTGTGAATGCCAAACAATATTTTGTCATGATTTTACAATGTTCAGTGCCAAAAAAATTAACAACAAAGTTCCAAAAGGTGGTGCAATTTTTACTATCACTGGGCCTTTTGGGGCTACTCTATATTGTTCTTCAGGCTGCAGGCTTCTACATCAGACAAGTTTGTCTAGTAAAGAGAGTCTAATATAAAGCAGGGGAGTTTTACCTCTCCTGTAAGTCACATATTGTAGTCCCAATAGTCTGAATACTGCATTCACACTCCAGAGAACAGCTGGATTTTAAGATTTCTTTGCAAGTGTCCAAGATTAAAAAAGTCCCTGCGAAGGAGCCTGTCCATCAGCTGCTAAGATAATTTATAGAGGTCCCCCACTGTCTGAAGCAAGCTGAATAGGTGCCAGATGCAGGGTTTTTCCCCTGAATGGTACCTAAATAATGGAATTCCTTCCATGCATCAGTTTTCCCTCAAACAAGCCATTATTTACATATTTGAAATATTTAGATCCTGCATTTCACTGAGAAGGACTCAAGGTAACCTACAAAAATATTAAATTTGTATTTTTAAAAAACAACAACAAAACACTAAAACATTTATAACAGACTAGCAATATAAATTCTGACTCACCAGCCCAACCGGTAGATTTACTCATCTTCCATAATTAACATTTCCAGAACATCCAAGAAATGCGTGTTTAAACAATGCTGCTTTGGTTTTCTTCTTAAAAAGTAATTAAAGATGGTGTGCCCTTCTCACTGTTCCATTCCACAAGGCTGGAGCTACAACCACGGCCTAAAGAAGACTGGACTCTTGTAGGGGGGGGGTAGTACTGTACACAGAAGGGGTGAGAGAAGCACATGGCTTGGTTTTTGGCTTCACACAGTCCTTTAGATACATTCCTTCAGCTTTACAGCCCTATCCTAAGTAAGTTACACTCTTGTAAACCCATGGATTTAAAGAGTGTGACTTTGCTTAAGATTACACTGTTGGGCACCAGATGAAAACACTACTTTTTCTCCGGACTTTTAAATTGTTCCTCCATTTTTTGTGTTGTTTTCCCCAATGAATATTTTCATCAACTTACTTGTTTTTAGATTCTACTGCTAATATTAGTGATAACTTTATTATGGTCTTATTTTATTGCATGTTCTTGGCTTTTATTGTTGATTTTACATGGTTTTCATTAACAGCTGTGATTTTATATTGTTTCTGCTTACTTTAAACATTTGTGGGAAGCCATTTTGAGAGAAATATTCTGAAAGGTGAGTTATTCTCCAGGTATGGCATGCCTGTTTGCTAAAACATGTTTATCATACCCATGCGTTACGTTTTTAAACAGTTGCATTCTTCTAAATCCACTGAAGTCAATAAGGTTGGAAGGATCTAAGTTGTCTTAGGATGGCACTGTAAGTATACTCTCGACATCTGTCTGGTACATACACAAAACTGTTAAGTTGTAAAGTAACCTATAGCTCTGTAAATTAAGAAGAACATGAAAAAAATTAGTGTAGTAAATCCAATGCGGTGTAGTGGTTAAAGCTAAGATGGTAGCAGTTGGACTGAGATGAGGGACGCACCCACTCTACTGTGATGCTCACTTTAGGCCATTCACTTTCTCCCAGCCTAACTTACCTCACAGGGCTGTGTTGCTCTGAAGATAAAATAGAGGACATGTAGCTCCTTGTAATAAGGGCATGATAAACACATGGTAGATAGGGATGAAATATAAATCTGCAGTAAACACTTGCTGTCCTGTACCGTGAGAGTCTTATTCTACCAGACATGAGGCAGGGAAGAAGTTGTACAAAGCACTGATGCTCCACCCCCTGACTGCTGGACATCCTGCTCTGCTCGCCCTCCCCCCTTCTCCTCTGAGCAGGGGCAGGAGGTGATGTTAAAGCAGCCCTGAAACAACCCAAGTTGAGCAGCCCTTGCTGCACGACAAGTGAAGGCAGTGCTTCAGGGTCACTCAGCTCAATTGCACTGACAGTGGGCAAGAGGCTCACCCACAGCCCTATCCCACAAACTGGTGGCCATGCATGAGGAGGCAATTTGTTAGCTGACACCAATCATCACTGCTGTTGAAAAACTCCAGCCAAGTGGCCCCCGAGGCGCTGGCAGGGTGCCCACAGCTTGGCTCTGCTTGCCCTTACCACCAGTGGCTCTAAGCTATCAGACCACTGGGAAATTTCCCTGTAAGTTCAACGAGCAATCTACCCCATCCTTTGACACTGCTTGTAAGCATATATAGCTGTGCCTCTGTGTGCATTTCCACACCGCAGAAAGACAGAATTTGATATTAGTTATAGCATTTTGAGAATCTCTGTTTCATTCATATTTTAAAAACCGCAAGTTTCTAGCCCTGATAACTTCTAGGCCAGAATGAAAAGTACGTGGGGCAATGCCTGTTGCAGTCTTACAACCATACTACGTAGAATCATAGAGTTGGAAGGGATCTCCAGGGTCATCTAGTCCAACCGCCTGCACAATGCAGGAAATTCACAAATACCTCCCCCTACCCTCATATGTTGTATGGGAGACACATGATCAGATCTCCCAATCAGGGCCGGCTCTCTCACTAGGCCTACTAGTATCTAACCTAGGGTGCAGATCTCCCAGGGGCGCAGCGAGGCCCCTGCCACCGCCGCCTGCCCGCTGCCCCCAGCATGGCTTTCTGGGCACCCACAATGCGCCCCTTCCTTCCCACGGCTCCGCCCTGCACAGCTCTCCCAGCCACCAGCCATTGCTGCTTCCAGCCGTGTGGGGGGCGCGAAAGCGGCCGACGAAGGTGGGTTGCGCCCCTGCTGCTGCTGCGCCCCGGCTCCAAGAACCTCCAGGACGGGCCCCTCGTCATGCTCCACGCTGGCTGCCTGGGTGGTGGCGGCGGCAGAGGACTGGGGGGAGGAGGCGGCGTTTCCTCCCTCTCCTGACCACCACGGCTCCTCCCTCGGTGAGGCAATGGGTGGGCGGGCAGGGAGCACCGTGGCTCCTTCTCTCCCCCACAGCCTGGCCATGCAGTGGAGGTGCTGTTGTGCTGAGGACTGGAGTGGACCAGAGTCTGCTGGAGAGCGCGGAGGAGTGCACCGTCCGGAGAAGGAGGAGGGGGAAAGGCCGCTGGGTGAGTCCCTGCTGGCTTCCCCAGGCCGTGGAGAACAGAGACTTGTTGTGGTGGGGAAGGAGGCGGGAGGCGCCCTCCCTCCCTCATCGGGTTTCCCCAGGGCCGGGGACCAAGGGAGGGGGTTTGTTGCCGGCCGGCTGGCCAGCCCCTAGGCTAAGTGGTGCGGGACTAGCTGCGGTTCAAACCTCCCCCCCACCGCAGAGTCCAGAGCCGGCCCCGGGGAGCTGCCGAGATCAATGGGAGGAGATGGGGCCAGCCACCCCGCCCTCCACATCAGGACCCAACAGCACTTCAGCCGGCGCTGCCCGGGGCGGAGCACTCTCCCCTCTCCCCCGCCCCCCCAGGGGACGAAAGAGCCACCGCCTCCTCCTGGCTCCCTAGCTGAAGCCCCCGCCAGTCCTGTCGCCCGGCGGGAAGGGCGACCTGGCTGGGCCCGACCCAGGCAGGGGCGAGGCTAGCTTATGGTGCCTGGTGCCCCCCCTCCCAGGCATGTTTCTGGGAGGTTTTCAGGCCCCACCAGGAGGTTGGCATCGCCTAGGGGCGCCACAAGCTGGGAAATACAGTGGGGAGAGGGGTGCTTTTCCATTGAGAATACATCCAGTTGTTTATATTGCCTTACATGCAATGTGCATCCAGGTCTTTATATGATGGAACTTTAAAGTATTGTCCTGAAAATAAATAACCACATGCTGGAAAGAATGCAGATGCTGTCACAGAGATCGGTTGAGCTATTTCTGATTTGCATCTCCTGCCTACCAAAAAAAAAAAAAGCCCAGTCTCCTGTCAAGAGAACGCAGCCTGTAACCTAACCCTCCACAGCCGGGTGTCATTTCAAGATCAGGTTTCTCTGGCTGCTAACAGCCTCAGCTATTTACCTTGCATTTGCAGTATTTCTTTGTTGAAACCAGATCTCCATGTAACAACTCTGAAATCTCACCAGCACTTTATGAAGACAATCAGAAGTATTTTTTACCCTGTTCTCAAAGTACCCTCCCTTGTTATGGGGAGTATGACAAGGACCTGAAATAATTATTGTTGTTTGTATTGTAC
>NW_015159809.1:122925-154183 GCF_001447785.1 Gekko japonicus
GTAACAATAGATGCTAATCAATGGACACACCAAAGTCAGCCCGGAATGTAGGTCACAGCTACCTGCCAAAGGTGGACTAGGGCTGGGTGCAGTGCTTTGACTGGGAAGTGTGTGAAGGGTGAAAGAAACAGAAGAGACAGAGAAACAGATCTGAATTTCTGGAGTCAACCAGCAAGAAGCAGTCTTGAGGCGCTCCAAGCACGTGCTGTTTTTTGGGGAGGGGCATGTTGGCGGTTCAAAAACTAGTCTTACCTGTTTGGGTGCCTGCCTGCTCCTCCTAGTTCCTGGAATAATTGGAAATAAATGGCTATTACATCCGTTACTTTTCCTCCAAAGGGAATCAGTTCTGTGAAAGGCTACCTTGAAAATTCCTACTGCTCAGAGAAGTGTGTGTGTGTGAAACAATTCACACAGTGATAAAATGAAATGTACAATGGAGCCGGTTATCAGAAATCACTCCGTAGCCCCAGCGGAGTGAGATTGATTGCAGTTCCATTACTGCAGTAGTTTTATAGCAGAACACTACCTGGACATGTCCCCTGAAAAACTCAGAGCCTGTTTGGTGTGCTACACACTGAAGAGCAGCCCTGCCTCTGTAAGCAGCTTGTAAACTATATGCAAAAATAAAATCCCCACTTATCAATAGGGCAATAAAATATGGGACACAGTGCTTATGGTGAAGCAATTAATTTATTGGATGAGAAAAAGCACTGAGCAGGCAGAAGACAAGAATGTTTCTGGACCTCAGGTTTTCTTACCAAGCCTTGTGGAAAAAATTCCAGAAAATATACAGCATGAACAATACAACAGCTAAGGCAAAGATAGTAGGGTGGATCCAGCAAACTTTTTATCTCATCCCCCCCCCAGTTCCCTTCATTGCTACAGCCCCCAAACATGGCTTTCTCCTATGCCCCCCCCCCCCAGCACAGTCTTTTTGGGTGGTCAGAGGGGTCCATTCTCATCAGCAGAAATCTGGCTGGACCCAACTCTTTTAATTATGTGGAAAGTATAATTTATAATTTATAATAATAAGAATTTATAGTTTCCATTAGCAGTTGGCAAATCTAGACATGGTGAGCATGTCAGAGGCTCCAAATTCCAAAAAGAACAATGGGGCAGATGCACAAGCTGTGGGTTCCTGAATATTATGCTGGAAAATTGCAGCTGATTACTCAAGGGGCATTGATGGCTTTGTTGATGTTCCAGAGCCAAGAATTCAGCAGGTCACGCCTACTTACAGAGTGGGAGATGAGAAAGTTATGCATGTGGGATGGGGGAGGGAAGTGTCAGGATCCCAAGAACACTCTGCACAATTCTGCCCAGGTGCTCAGCGGATAAACAAGACTGTACTTTCCTATCCTTCCCATCAGGCATGTCTACTGCATCTCTAACATTCCCAGACTTCCACATGTTGATATCACATTTCAATAGTGTATATCTGTATAAAATTCAACATGTGTAGGCCTCCAATTTTGTGATCACTCCTGGGATTATGTGAGATGTTGATAACTTTCTTCATGCATATGTCGATTGGATTCCACATGTGTACACTCTGTCCAAACATTACACCCATAGTAGATTTGGGAGTGGCACAAGTATGCCAATGAGGTGGAGTGGGAAGGTGTTATGTCACAACACCGGGTGAGTGATATGATCAAGGACTTTATCAGTCCTGTCTGGGCTGTTTTGAACATAGCCTGAGTCTTGAAGCTGGCTGTCAAGAAGCAGATTTAAGGGATTATATGCTATTGCTTCTGGGAAATGATGCTGCTTTGTAGAGACAGAGCTGTTTGTTGAAGTGATGTCAACTTCCCTAACTTCTGCTTGTAAATACATATCACCTGATTAAATGAACTCAATTAAGTTCACCTGAATAGCTGGGAATCTATTCTGTAAACATCCGTAATAATAATTCTGCTACAGCACCCCAGCATTAAACTCAAAATGGATCCCTTTGGGGCCTGTAGTTCTTCCCTCAAAAATTTTCTCCCTCTCTGCCAAGATCCTAGTACTAGTATTTGTCCTTAGCAATAAACCCATTTCCAAATAAAGGGCCCAGTCATTATTTTATTTATTTGGAACACATATACCCTACCTGTCCTCTTAATCCATAGTATTTGGGGCTTACAAAACATAAAAGAAGCAATATTATAAAATCAGCAAGAAAGTGGTTCAGAATCATCAGATTTTTACAGTAAGAGTAGCCCAGCTGTGGAATTGGCTGCCTAGGGAGATGGTGAGCTCCCCCTCACTGGCAGTCTTCAAGCAGCAGCTGGATGAGTACTTGTCAGAAATGCTTTAGGCTGATCCTGCATTGAGCAGGGGGTTGGGCTAGATGACCTGTATGGGCCCTTCCAACCCTATGATTCTATGAATAGCAAAACGGCAGCATCAAATATTAATAAATAGACCCAATGTTAAAATAGAAATAACTAAAGCAGCAGAAAAGATTAAAGAAATTCAGCAAGCTCAGCAAAAAATGCCCTCTTGCAGGGGGAAAATTAACCAAATATCAGAAAGGAAGAGAGAAGTTAGGAAACAAAACAAACATGAATGTAGCAGAGCATTACCTAGTAGTCACTGAAAACACCCTGTTTCATGTGTTTAGGGTTGTGGACACAATGGAGCAGAAACTCAGGGAATGATGTAAAGTTGGGTTAAAAGCATATGGGAGGAGTCAGTCCTTGAAGAAGTTCCACTGTGAAATGTTAAGAGCTACAGAGTACCTCAGCAAATGTACATTCCCAAAGCAACATCCACTGAGATAATATTCCTGTTGGGACAAAGTGATCCAGGAGGAAACCAGGGTATTTAACTCTTCCCCATCTGACAGTTTTTACCTGCAAATGCCCCCCACTCCAGACTTTTTCCTTCCCCACCTAGGTTTATTTAAGGTCCTGAGGTTTAGCCTGGGGATGGGCTTTTGCGGGGGTGGGGAGATCAAGCTGGTGGTGGAGAGGTTAGCACACACCTGACTGTTCACTCCTCCAAAGAGATTCCCTCTTTGACCCTACATGAGTGTTGCAAGACAAACTTGGGGCTGAGATGTTTACCTCATGAGCAGTTCCACCCTAGTTTAACCAGCATTACTGGGAGCCATGAGAGAATATATTGTGGGCAGCTCCCATCTATTTCAATGAGTCTTGTACAGGAAACCCTGTTGGATTGTGCCCTCCACCTACAGCCCAAATGGCCCATTCCTATGCACAGCACTGTATAAGTTTATGCAGCCATCTCGGGGAGTCTTTTCTGTTGCTGTTTATTACCTGAGGGAACTTCTACCCTGCCTTTCTACTAAGATATGCTCGAGGCAGTTTCAAGTAAGGCTTCAAAGGGATGAAATAATACAAAACTTAAAAGGCCTAACCTTCCATCTCCCAAACAAAGAAACAAAAGTGTAACTGCTGTCCATCACAAGAGAGTGGTAAACTATCAATACATTAGAACCAAGCAATAAAAACAAGCAGTCAGCAGTTAAAAACTAAGAGAAACAATAACAGTACCTTATCAAGGGAATTAGTTCAGCTGACCAAAAGAGATTTCAAGAAGGGGGCAAGATCAGTGTCCTGGGCAGGGGTTGTTTCGTAGAAAAAGAGCTAGGGGAACTCATTAGCATAACTCATTATCATATGCCACTCTCCCCTGACATCACCGGAAGTGTGTCATAAGGCCACACACCCTGACATCACCGGAAGTGTGTCATAAGGCTACACACCCCGCCCCCAACGGTCCCGGCCGCCGGCGGCGGCCTTGCAGCTCCACTGCCGAGCCCCATGAGGGGCCCGGTGGTGGACCTGCAAGGCTGGCAAGGAAGCCCCGCGAAGGCCCTCCCTGGCCCCAGGCAGGGAGGGGTGGGGAGAGGCAGGGAGGAAGCAACTTACCCTCCCTTTTCTCCTGCCTCCTCCTGGCTGAATGAGGGCCGTAAGCGGGGCGGCTGGAAGCAGGGGGCAGGGCTTCGTCATGTGCCCCACCCCCCGTACCTCACCCGTGGGAACTGCAATTCCCTGCGATCCCCCCGAAATGACCTGTGGTCCTGGGGCAGAGGGTTCCAGGGGGCCACAGCTAAAAAACCCTCTCATGCCCACCAGTGGAACTGACCCAATCATCTGGAGATCAGTTGTAATGCTAGGAGATCTCCAGACTCCACCAGGAGTTTGGCAACCCCTCTCCTATGGGAGCACTGCCTAAGATATGAGTGCTTTAATGGTCAATACCAGTGCTTTGAATCAGTGCCAGAAACAAATCTGTAACAAGTTCTTCTCCTGAAAAGTGCACTACTCAAACAAGATCACTGATGTAGCCCAGAAGCAGTGACCTTATTCCTGTTATTGTTTTCAGCTCCCCTAGTATATTTGTACCTGAGTAAAACATAATTGGACATTTAAGGTGATTATTTAATTGTATATCAACTGTCCAAGATCTTCCTTTCAAACAGCACAAACAGAGGACCTGAGGTGTGGCTATAGCAGTTTGCATGTCATGCCCATATTACTGCTTTTCCATTAGTTATTCCTGGCTGTGACTCAGAGCTAGGCATTGCCTGCTTTTGAACCAGTGATGACATGTCTATAGTAGCCCAGCTCTTCAGCTTAGCAATAGCAGATTCCACACTAAGTATTTCAGGTACATGATGCAGCCCCTTGCCTGGGGTTTCTAGGGGCTGACAGCATTTTGAATACTAGTCAGAGGATGACTGCAACATCAAGGGACAAGTCCCAATGTGCAAATGAGCCATCAAAGATACACCACAATAGATAAGAATGGCCCTGTCACCCAGTGCAATATTTGCCAGTGGGATCAGTTCACACGCTCAGCCAGTCATCAACAAAGCAATGTGAAAGTGAGCAATGCACGTGTATATGTGAGTCAGCATGACCCAGGCAGGGTGCTTTCAATGTGAGAACAGCCCAACTTTGCCTGGTGTGATTGTGAGATTACCCACGGAGATGCATTTGTACATCACACACACACTCTATGGTACCCCCCCCCATGCAATGCTCCCTCTAAGCTGTGGAGTCTTGTGAGCACAAATTCTACTTTGTGAGCTACTGGCATTAAAGTTGTGAGTGAGCAATCTGGCTGCTTCATAAATTAGTTTGCTCTGAAGCCATCCTTCCTGAGCTAAGACAAACATGTGTGAGCCAGAGGCTAAAAAGCTGTGAGCTAGCTCACACTAACTCAGCTTAGAGGGAACACTGTCCCCATGGTACACACCTTTATTCCTGCTCTGCTGCTATGAATGGCTTCATCTGTTATTTGCTGCCATGAGTGATTGTTACTGCTCCAATGTAGTTTGAACGTTGGTTTTTATATTATCCCTATTTCTATCCAATCTGTTTTTGCTGGTATTATCTTTTTGAAATCCGCTGTTATATCTTAATATTGTATTGTTCTGGTGTTGCATATTTAGTATTGTTTGGTGCCTTGGATGTTGTTTTACAATGGTGGGACAGAAATGGTTTAAATAAATAAATAATATCTACAGAAAACTTGAAACAACTACTGATGAAGAAGAAAGTGCCAAAGCAGGATTGCAATTGAATATCAAGAAGACAAATGTAATGGCTACTGAAGAATTACACAACTCTAAGGCTGATGCTGAAGAGATTGAAATTGTTCAAGATTTTCTTTTCCTTGGCTCCATTATCAACCAAAAGAGAGGCTGCAACCAAGAAGTCAGGAGGAGGTAGAGACTGGGAAGAGTAGCCATGAAGGAGCTAGAAAAGATCCTTAAGTGTAAGGATGTGTCGGTGGCAACCAAGATTAAGGCCCCGGTCACACTGGGGGGAAAGGTGCATCTGAAGTGTGGCTTTTTTGAGCCGCATCAAAAGAGAAGCGCGGTGGCAGGATCAGACAGATTCCCCCAGCTGCCGGGCAGTTGCTCCCCAGCATGATCAGATGCCGGGGGGAAGCCACAGATTGGTGAGCGAGGCGAGCCTGCTGTGCATGTGTGCGCCTGCGCAGTTTGGCAGGGGGCCTCACGTGCTGCCGGAGACGGGTGCACCGGCAATCACACGGCTGCCCCTGCTGTGGATTTTCTGGTAAGTAGTAGTGTTTTGTAGAGGGGGTTTTGATCCGCATCTTCGGCTGGAAGAGACGGATCGGGGACAGGTGCGCGCTGCTTCCCAGATGTTGCGGTGTGATTGCGCCCACTTGATGCGCCCCTGATCCGTCCCTCTCATGGATCAAAGTCTGACTGGGGCCTAAGTTAATTAATGCCATAATATTCCCCATTACAATATATGGGTGTGAAAGCTGGACAAGGAAGAAAGCTGACAGGAAGAAAGTAGATTCCTTTGAAATGTGGTGTTGGAGGAGGGTTTTATGAATACCGTAGACCACCAAATAGACAAACAAATGGGTTCTAGATCAAATCAAGCCTGAACTCTCCTGAAAAGTACGCAAACGGAGAGTGATTTCAGCAAAGCGTACTTTATTCTATCCGAAACAAGACAACTTTGGCCGGCTCGCAGGCTGGCTTATATCCCCTGAGAAACCGCCACCCAAAACACACCCCTACTTCCCTATAGGTTATTTCCAGTGACCGAGAGTCCCATAGGCTCTCGGCCGGGAACCTAGCCCCTTGATTGGAGCGGGCTAAGATCCGCATAGTCCATTGTCTCTTGGAGCGAAGCTCGACGTTTGTCTCTGGACTTGTCTGGACTTGTTTGGACTTGTCTGGACTGGATACTAAAGTGACTAAACAGGCTATAGAACTTTGGTACCAATATGAAAAGACAAGAGTCACTGGAAAAGGCAATAATGCTAGGAAAAGTTGAAGGCAGCAGGAAAAGAGGAAGACCCGACATGAGATGGATCGACTCCATCAAGGAAACCAGGACTGTCGGCTTACAAGACCTGAGCAAGGCTGCTAACGATAGGATGTTTTGGAGGTCATTGATTCATAGGGTCACCATGAGTTGGAAGCAACTTGATGGCACTTACATCCACACATGAATTCTTTAAACAAAAAATGTAGAACATTCCCTTCCAGCACAGACCTGCATTGTTCCACAAGATCAATGGCATTTTCCATCTTACTCTGAAAAAAAGTCAATTTCTTCTTAGTACAAGCAATATTGCTCTTTTTACTGAATTATTATAATGGCTTTGTGTGCATTAAAGGCATACCTTCAACTCCAGCAAGGCTGTATTCTGCCCAGCAGCCAAAAAATCCTACATAAATAGCTTGTCTTTGAATGTGGGTAATATGAGCTCCCAAGCAAGCCTCCAACAAAAACCTAGAGCCATCGAGTGTTTGCTGGCCCACATCAGTATTGGAACCGCATAGCATCCAGTCGTTCACAGAAGCAGTAAGATTTAGGATATTTTTACACAGCCCAAATGTGTTTTTAAAAAAGCAAAACTTCTCAAGACTTTCCTAGCTCTACACAGCTGTCTGAGAATCACAGAGGGATAGAATTGTGTTAAGGAGATTTAGGTTGGCTTCACACATGCACATTGATCACTGGATAAATGCCATTTCATGTAATTATGTGCATGTGTGCCAGTGGCCAATCAAAGATATAACACCATGGAAGGATGTTCACATAGTCCAAGATACACTTTTCAGTTGAGCCCATTTACACATTCAGCTGTCAGTCGTCGTATCAGGTTGCCAACAGGCCTAGAAGAGGAGGAGGAGGAGGAGATTGGATTTATACCCCGTCCTTCACTTGGAGTCTCAGAGTGGCTTACAAACTCCTTTTACCTTCCCCTCCTCATTACAGACACCCTGTGAGGTAGGTGAGGCTGAGAGAGCTCTCTTGAGAACTGTCCTTTCAAGAACAGCTCTGACAGAACTATGGCTTGCCCAAGGTCATCCAGCAGCTGCATGCGTAGGAGTGGGGAATCAAACCTGGTTCTCCCAGATTAGAGTCCGCACACTTAACCACTACACCAAACTATTAAAGGTCCTATCCCTTTAATAGAGGCTTAATGGGATGTTATTTACCAGGTGATGTTACTTACCTCCATGCCACGAAAAGCTTCAGCTGACTATGTCCACACATTAAGCCTCTGTTAAAGGGACGGTACATTTTTCCTCCAGCCCTAGCAGAGAAGCAGGTATTTGTTTTCACTGATGAAACCATACAGGGATGTGTAGAACAGCTAAGACTCTCCCCCGCCCTGACCTATAACTCCAATCCAAATTGGAGCATGACTATTACTTGTTTTTTTAAAAGCTTACTGGGAAAATCTGACCAGAATCTCCTAAGCATGGTGTCTAATTAGAGATGAGGGCACTGCAGGGTGCGTGGGTGAGAGGAGGAGAAAGAAACAGCAGGTTGAACGGGGAGGCAAAGAGTGAGAGATCTGAGTTTCTAACTGGATCTGGCTGAGATTGGGAGTGCATTTGGGGGGAGGGCTGCCCTGCACAAGTTGTTTTCTGAGGATCTGCTGCCTCAGTTTAAACCCCTGACTGTTTGGATGTTTGTAAAGAGAGCAAATATTACAAAGAAACTGTCAATATCCCTTGTTCTCTCATCCAGAAGAAACTAAACCCTGCAGCTTTGCTCCTTGGAACATCAAACCCATGGGGGAGGTGGGGAGCTTGTAATAATACTGGCATAGGTCACTTGTTTTAAACTCCCCACTTATCTAGCACTAACCTTCAAAAGTACAAATAACGTGTCAACTGGGGCCCTTGGTAGTAAAGGGATGGCTAGAAGCATATATATAGGAGTCATGCATGACTTTGGCCTCCTTCCTGTCCTGTTGCAAAACAATGAAGAGCATTTGGGGAGGGGGGAGCATCAAGTTCCAGCCAACCTATGGCGACCCGGCTGGGTTTTCAAGGCAAGAAGTTTTGAGAAGTGGTTTGCTATTGCCTGGAATTCATTGGTGGTGGTCTCCCATCCAAATACTGACCAGAGTTGATCCTTCCTGCTTAGCTTCCAAGATCGGGCTAGCCCAGACTATCCAGGTCAGGGCAACGAAGAGCATACTGTTGTGTTTATGTGCCTTCCTCATGCACATTGGGGACAGCTAGCTGTGTGGGAGCAGAGAGGGGCAGGAATGAAAAAAATGAGCCGTCTTCCAATCTCCTTTTCCTCCTGGGGAGGTGATCATGTCTACATCACATTGGGTAAGATTTCCACCTTAAGTGGATCCCACAGGCAGAAAGCCAACTGTTTCTATTTGAGAAGTAAGCCCTCTACTCCCCCTGCAAAAAATACACATTTTCTAGTACAGTGATCCAATGGATACCTAGAGAAACGCTATCAATCCTCCTCAAAGAATACAATTCCCCCTCGCCCCCTTATGTGTTCTCAAATGTCTTTCAAGGTTTTCTCCTGCAGTTGTGCACAGAGAAGGAACTGCTTAATGCAGTTCCTGCCAGGGAGCCATAATAATCCATCTTTCATAGAGGGGATGGCATAAAATTTTCAAGAGCAACCCAGGAGAATTCAAAGGCTGGATTCAATCCTGTAGTTCTATGAAGTGTGCTGAAAATTAAAAGGGCAGTGTTTAAACCATTAATATCAATGCTCCCAACCTCTAATAGCTGGTGGCATTAATACTAGAGGCTGCCTTAATCCTGAAAAATTATTTACTTTTGTATTTTTATTTTTTTAAGAATAAGAATTATTTGTCCCCAAAGGAGCCTGGACCCTATGCTTCTGTGTGAGTCACAGATCTGGGTGTGCGTAGTAACTACAAGTCTGGACCAGTAACTCACACAAACTCAGCAGTAACTCATTTGAGAGACTCAAATGGCAACATCCATTGAAGACAGGGGATTCTGCTGTGTATCTGAATTTGAGGCAATTGCTTCAGTTGCTCACTGCTCATGCAAAGATATAGCAAAATGACCAATCTACTGAGGAAGTTATTGGAAGGAGATATCTCCACAGCAGTGATTGATGTAGAGGCATGGTGCTATGTTTGGGAATTACTAATTTAAATGGTAGCTCAAATGGGGCTTTCCTGAGCAGTGGGTTTAGAACAGATAAAAGGAAATACTTCTTCATCCAAACAGTAATTAACATGTGGAATTTAGTGCCACGGGAAGTGGTGGCAGCTACAAGCATGGACAGCTTCAAGAGGAGATTGGATAAACATATGGAGCAGAGGTCCATCAGTGGCTATTAGCCACAAGGTACAGATGGAACACTATATCTGGGGCAGTAATGCTCTGTATTCTTGGTCCTTGGGAGGCCACAGTGGGAGGGCTTCTGGAGTTCTGGCCCACCTGGGGGATCTCCCGATGGCACCTGGTTTTTGGCCACTGTGTGATACAGAGTGTTGGACTGTATGGGCCATTGGTCTGATCCAACACGGCTTCTCTTATGTTCTTATGGCTAATACTTTCCTGTGTGGTCTGTGGTGAAAGATGATGTGTATCCACTACTAGTTCAATTTAAAAAATTAAACCGTCAATCTTGCACATAATTTCTGATTTAGCAGCAGCACCTTCAAGAAGAATAGGGTGGGAGTCCTTAGTGGTGCTGACTCATGCTTACTTTGTAAAACACTGGATGATGCTACTGTACTAAAACAAAGCAAATTGCTATTTTGAGATATATCAGCAGAAGACTCCTGTCCAAGAATCTGCAGGAGAACATTATTACTTTGTGCAATTTAAAAACTGGATGGAACATTATGTCCAGCTATGCACAACATGAAGTTTTGGGAGATGAATTAACACAAACCAGGAGAGATTTAGTGGAATCTGAAGCCCTATTCAACCATTATAAAGGGGGAAAACAAACCGGCTGGATGGGGACGGGTGGCAAAATCGCAATGACAAGCTCCACCCCTGATCTATGTATAACTTTCAGAGCATTTCCCAGAGCCTGCATGCATCAAAGTTATTGTGTAGGGGTCTCTCTTTGCAGCCAGGGACCCACAAAGCAGGAGAGAGCTGTACATGCCTATACATGTATGTACATAAGCTCTGCACAGATGGTTTCATCATATGCATAGGATGGGGGCAGAACTTAGAATTATCTGTCCTTAGAATCCTGAGAGAGCTTAAGATTCTACCTAGCTTGTATACATTTGTCTCAAAATCCCAGGCTCAAAATATTTGTTTAAAATCATCAATACCCGACCTGTCTCTGAAATGTTTGAAGGCATTTCATCCAGCATCTAAATTGTACCACATGCCAATGTTTTTCTATAATTTTGTGGATAGACATCTTGTACTGATGCATCCCAGTCATAATTCCCCTATTACATCTGAAAACGGCTTTACACAAACTACTTTCACCCATCCTCATCTGAAACTGTTCTCGAACTCTACCACTTAGGACTGCAGGTGAGGCTTCATGTGGTTTAATGTTCAAACAATTTTGTAAAAACCAAAACACACAACACATACTGCATTTGGGGTGTCATTTCCACCCCAAGCCAGATCCCAATGTATCTTGGGGTGGAAAATGTCCTGCAAAACCAATAATGTTTGTCGTGATGGAAGTCATTGACACACACAAATACAACTTTCCTTGCACATATAAAGCTAGATAACAGAGAGAAGGGGGTCTTGCCTAATCTTCCTGAGACAACAGTTTTCTATATGAAGTGTTCCTTTCTGCTTGGAGAAGCATTTCAAATATGCAGGTGTCCATGCAACCTGATGTGGTATAATCTGATAACAATTTGTGTAGCAGGCCCGATACATTTATCTCATGCATGAGAGATTTCTTTCTAGAGCCCTGCTTAGGTGCAGGCACACTAGGCTGGAGGAGGAAAACCTCAGACTTTTCTTGGTGGAGGGGTAGTATACAGCTCATGACTGGTTCTGTGCAAATTATGCTGAGGTTGAAGGCAGACGTGGAGCACAGTGACTCTGTTTGAGACACCTGTTCAGCCTTCTCACCTCCTTCAGGCTCAAGGGAAATCTGTTCTGGTTTTCAGCAAAAACTGGATTTGGGCAGCATTGATTGGACAACCACTGTGTCTTTCACATAGCTACCACCCTCTTTTCCCAGCGGGGCCGTGCACAGTGCTGTTGATTGGCAGGCTCTTACATCCTCTCCAAAAATGTTGTGGCGAAAATAGTAAAATGTTGTTGTTGTTTTAAAAATAAACCTTGAATCAGACAAACATGACTAGCGAATGACAAAAGGATCCCTTCCTGGCGGAGGGGCAGACAGGATTCAATCCTGTGTGTCTTTACAGTGGAGCAGCTACGTGTTAGTCTGCTGCAAGGAACATAACCTACAGACTTGTGGCACCATAAAAGTGAACACATTTATTAGGGCATAAGTTTCCAGGGGCCAAACCCTACATCAGAGGTCCCTCAACTTTTTGAGCCTGTGCTGTGGGAACCTTGGGAGTTCTGATACAGGGTGTTGGGGACAACCACAAAATGGCCACTACAGAGGGCAGAGACATACATGCAGGCAGCCCAAACTCAGGGCACAAAAGGAGCAACTTAAAAATATACATTGGGAAAGAGGAAAGAGAGAATAAAACAAACACTATGGTAGCAGCTTGTGCTGTAACGTTATTTTAATCTGCACAGCCAATCAGATCTCCAATGGCCATTCAGAGGCCCTGCTGGGCAGTAACCCCACCTGGCCACACCCACTTTCTAAAAACACCTGGTGGACGCAGGAAAAGGTGCTCAGGGGTGCCATGGCTCCTCCGGGCACCACGTTGGGGACCCCTGCCCTACACTGTCACTTAAGTGACAAAGATACAAGTGTATAGTGGGAGTAGAGGCAAAATAACCAGAAAGGGAAAAACAATTCAAAGATAATAATGGGTGTGTCATATACTAATATGCAAAGTACAAATGAATGCTGTACAACCGTCTTATAAAATTTTAAAATTTCTATTGCAGACCTTGATGCTGTCATACTCCAGCAAAAAAAAAAAGTTTCAAAGGAAGATTCCAATGTGAAATCATCAGTGGAATTCAGTCTGTTAGTATAAACTTTGGCCTTGCTAAAGACAGGGAGGAAACAGCCACTACATGGCGGAGCCAGTAAGGACATTAGCCGGAGCTGCAGCTGACACGGGGCCGCACACCAGGACGGGCCCACCAGAGGAAGGCCGCCAGGACTGGAAGAAGATCTGCTCCAGGGCACCAGGAGATCGAGCGCCGACACCTGAAAATGTTCGCTTGAAGAATGAGCCGGATTACAACATGCCCTGCTGCCTGGGTGCCGGTAGGCAGTCCCCTCCCGATATATGCAATGTGGACTTAGATAGGAAATTGGAAACACTGTATGTAAACCACTCAGAGACCCTTCGGGGTTAGAGCGGTATATAAGTTGAATGTTAAATAAAAATAAATAAAAATAATGTAATTGATGCTTGGGGGTGTTTATAATATTCATCTTGCTGGGAATATTCATGAGCAGCTGGGAATAGATCACACCAGCACCATATTGCAAAACTGGGCTAAAACAAATAAAATGAATTTCAGTGGGGATAAATGTAATGTTCTGCATTTAGGTAGGAAAAATGAAATGCATAATTATAGGTTGGGGGAGACTCGTCTTGGCAGTAGTATGTGCGAAAAGGATCTAGGGGTCTGAGTAGACCATATGCTGAATGTGAGTCAGCAGTGCGATGCCGTAGCTAAAAAGACAAATGCGATTTTGGGCTGTATCGACAGAAGTATAGTGTCCAGATCATGCAAAGTGATGATACCACTTTACTCTGCTCTGGTTAGACCTCACCTGTAGTACTGTGTTCAGTTTTGGGCACCACAATTTTAGAAGGATATAGACAAGCTGGAACGTGCCCAGTGGAGAGCAACGAAGACGGTGAGGGGTCTGGAGACCAAGTCCTATGAGGAAAGGCTGAAGGAGCTGGGTATGTTTAGCCTGGAGAGGCGATGACTGAGAGGTGATATGATACTTGAAGTACTTGAAGGGCTGTCATATAGAAGGTGGTACGGAGTTGTTTTCTGTTGCCCTAGAAGGTTGGACCAGAACCAACGGGTTGAAATAAATCAGAAGAGTTTTCGGCTAAACATTAGGAAGAACTTCCTGACAGAGCGGTTACAGTGGAACAGGATTCCTGGGGAGGTGGTGGGCTCTCCTTCTTTGGAGGTTTTCAAACAGAGGCTAGGTGGCCATCTGACAGCAATGCTGATTCTGTGAACTTAGGCAGATCATGAGGGGGAGGGCAGGAAGGGTTGCCTCTGTGCTTAGTTCTTGCGGCCCTTTGCGGCTGCTTTGTAGGGTGGGCTGTATGGCATCATGTAGCTGAGCTCCCTTCCCTCCCCAATCCCCACGCTTCACTTCCCCAAATGTCCAGGAATTTCCTAACCCATGGTTCACAGCCCTAAAATAATGTTATGTTCCTTTGAATAAATGGGATTTTTAGATAGGCAAACTTATAAAAATGGAGCAGAAAGAAGCACATAAGGGAGGGAATGTTTGGCTGCGAGCATTCTGTAGCTCTTTTCACATGCTTAAATCAGCCGTAGGGGGGGTCCAGTAGTAATCAGAAATGTGTGTTGATACTTGCAGGAACCTAGCAGTTCGAAAGCAAGAAATTGCAAGTAGATAAATAGGTACCACTTCGGTGGGAAGGTAACAGCGTTCTGTGCGCCTTGGTGTTTAGTCATGCCGGCCACATGACCACGGAAACGTCTTCGGACAGCGCTGGCTCTTCGGCTTTGAAATGGAGATGAGCACCGCAACCCTAGAGTCGGATTCGACTGGCTTTCGAGCAAGGGAACCTTTATCTTTACGTTACTTGCAGGATGCAAGCTTTATGTACTTCCATAGATAAGTCTATCAGAGCAGTTTAATATGGTGCTTAATTTATAAGTGATAAAAAAAATTGCCCCCAAATTAATTTTGATTTGTTTCAGGTTTAGCCGCTCTCCCTTTCCTCCTTGTGATCTCTGTGCCATTTCTTCATGCCTATGCCTTGTTCTACCCGGCAGGCCTGCTTGAAAGCCAAATCTATCCTGCTGAGTAAGAGAAGGATTTAGGAAGCTTCATCTGCTGCTGCAGAACAGAGATGCTGCCAGGATTCTTCTTGGCACCAGCTGCAATGAGCACATAATTACCTTACTGGCTTAGTTACCCTGGACTGCCAGACAGTTTCCCTATTAGCTTCAAGGTGCTTCCTCTTGACCCACAAAGCCAGGTGAAATCTTGAGCCGAGCCTGCTGTTTGAATACTGCAACCCCAAGTACCAAAGATTGCAACTCCAATTGGTGGTACATGCCAGGTTATTAAAATGATTAGTATTTCAGTGGCTGGATCAAAGAACCTGTCATGGCATGTTGCTACAAATCCAGGCTACAGACAGCCTTCGTGGCTGGGCAGCTGAAGGCCGTCCTTTTGTCCTTTGCCCTTTGTCTCTGGTTGCCAGCATGTCATTACAGAGTGCACTTCAATGACAGATTGCTTTGAACAGTGCTCCAAGCTGCCTCAGCACGGTCAAGTCAGTCATGGTGCTGTCAGATTCTCTAAAATCAAGCAGTCCTTCCTCACAACACTGGTTTAATTCAGATGCAACACTAAACCCAGGGTTGACAACCTGCAGGTGGGGCCTGGAGATCTCCCAGAATTACAATTGATCTCCAGACCATAGTGATCAGTTGCCCTGGAGAAAATGGCTTCCTCCCTCCCTCCCTCCCTCCCTCTCCTGCTCTGACCTACAGGTCTTGAGTAGTATCTGTCAGACCCAACTGGCAATAAAAGGAAGAAAGGAAGAATTCAAGACAGAGAGAGCAAGGGTATGCCATATAAAGGCAGATGTCCTACTACAGGCTGCCTGAGTTAAGTGGCTGCTTTGATGGATGCACCGTATAGCATTATATCCTGAGGAAGTCATTCCCCTCCGCAAACACTGCCCTGCCCAGGATCCACCCCAAATTCCCAAAGCCAGAGTTAGCAACCCTAAACTGGCAAGTGCTGCACTAGCTTTGTGCACTGGTTCTCCTTTCCACTAACAATAGTTTGCCCGTTCAGAAGATGTCATGGCAACGTACAGCTTTCACAAAAACTCTTGTTCACCAGGACATCTAAATTGGTAAACTATACTTAGCATTAAGTTCCAAATTCTCTTCAAACCATGGCTTGAAAGCAAAATGTTACCCATTGTTTGTAAAATGAGACATGGTTAGCAAAAACCAAGAAGCAAAGATGGGAACCCACCTGATAGTGGGTAGGCACATGAACCTATGGAGATGCTACCAGTCTCTACACCATAGTTGGTATTATGTCTAAAACTAAGCCAAAGTCCAGAACTCAGTGCTTATATGTTCAGAAAATTTATATGCTATCTCTCCAGAGACCTCCTCAAGGCAGCTCACTTTGTAAAAATAATACAATCATTATATCTAATTCTTTACTGGGCCTTAAAAAATGGATCAAAAAATCCACACAGAGTCAAGGACAGACAGGGAGGATTTTTCTACAAACCTGAGGCAAGCCCAAGGTTTATAGAGAATCTGAAACTGGAACAAAAAATTCAAAAATGGTGGAAAGCCTTTCCCAAAATAATAGAAGCATCATCTGTAGTTTTGAGAGATGAATTCCCACTGAGATTTTGTGAGACTACTTCTGAGGTCCCAGTATCCATTTTGGGCGTTGCTAAGCAACCGCAACAGTATTGTCAAGCCTACCAAGCCTTAGTTCCTATCAATCAGACTGGGGTGGAGGTGGGGGACTGACAGTGACATCCTAAGGATGTCTACTCACAATCCTACTCAGATTTATTCAATGGAGCTTACTCCAAGGAAATTTTTCTTAGGATTGCACTGTGAAAGGGCAAAGGAAGGAAGGTGTCATAGAAGGGGGAAAGATGATAGAGAAACTGAACAGTGGAAGATCAGAAAAAGGTAGTTAAGTAGGTGGAAGAGAATATAATGAGAAAGGCTGCCAAGAGGAAGGAAAGCTAAGACAAATAAAGACAAGCAGGTGGACGGGAGAAAAAGAGACAGAATTGTTAGGCACATACTGGGACAAAGCCTGCTGAGGGAAAATCAGCATGGTTTTTGCAAAGGGAAGTCCGGCTTCACCAAACTTTTGGACTTCTTTGAGAAAGTGAACAAGCATGCAGACAACAGTCACCTGGTAGATATTATATACCTGGACTTTCAAAAGGCTTTTGGCAAGGTACTGCATCAAAGACTGCTGAGTCAACTTAACAGTCATGGGATAAAAGGACGGGTTCTCTTATGGATTAAAAATGTTAAATGACAGGTAGCAAAGAGGAGGAATCAGTGGACAGTTCTCACAATGGAGGAAAGTAAGCAGTGGGGTCCCACAAGGAACGGTATTGGGGCCAGTATTATTTAATTGATACATAAGTGATCTGGAACCAGGGGTGAGTAGTGTGGTGACCAAGTCTGCAGATGATATCAAATTATTCAGGATGGTGAAAACTAAGTGTGTGATCACACGCACAAGTAGCCCCGCCATAGGTATGAATGCCGGGTGGATTTAAAGGGCACAATCAGACACGAGCATCTGGGAAGCACCCCACACCCGCCGGCAACCTGTTTTGCTCCACCGCAGAAGTGGAGTAAAAAGACACCAGGGAAAGTCAGGTAGCGGCTTCCGATTTATGGCGACACGCAGGCAGGCACATCTCCCGGACGTCCCGGGAATGTAAACTGCACACCAGCGTGTGGGAGGGGGTCCGCTGGGTCGTGACCCCCCCGGAGCCTTGGTAAAAGGCTCCCAGCCAGGGGGCTTTTGAGGGGCGACCTCTTCGATGGCTGAAAGCTGGAGAATTGAAGCACCCCTCCGCCCTGAAGGTCCTGACGCTGAGTGACCGCATGGTACAAGTGCTGCTGACTGGGACAAGCGTTGGAGATCGGGCTAAATAAATGGTGACGAGCGAGGCCGATGGCCAACAATGAACTGTGAGTCGGGTGAAGCAAGCATGAAGATATAAAAAGAAGCTGCCCCCTCTAAAAAGAGCGACGGAAAAGTGAGCGGGGGAGGGGTCCCTCCCAAACGCACAGACAATTGCGGAAGGAAAGAGGGGGGAGCGAAAAAAAAGTGTTTAAAACTGTTTTGAGAGACTTACCAAAGCGCAGAAAAGCATTCGGGTGAAAATCAGAGACTTTAGCAACTTCTTTGAAAAGTAAACAAATCCAAAACTATGGTGGAGGGGAAACGGAGAAAGAGAAGCTGTTGAAAGCGAAACTTGGGAGCAGTCCTCGAACAGAGGAGGTCTCTGAGCTCGCAAAACTTTTAGCTGACTCCCTGTGCTCTCTGCTGGATGAGACCACTGGCATTAAACAACAACTGTCAACAATTGGACAGAGTCTAGCAGATCAGCAGATGCAGTTGACTAAATCCTTGAAAGCAACAGAGCAAATTGGAGAGAAGGTGAAGGAAATGGATGTCACGACTAAAAAGGTTAAGAAAAAGGTGCAAAAGCTGGAAATGAAGCAAGCTACGGAAGAGTCAAAGCTTTTACAACTACAAATAGATAAAGCAAACTTGGTCCTGCGGTTCCAAGGGGTCATGGAGAATAAAGGAGAGAATCTGAAGCAACAGCTGAGTGAAGCATTAGCCCCAATGACAGATTTAACAGCAGAATACCTTTGCAGCGAGATGGATGTGATCTACAGGTCTTATTTATCGTACATCAAGAAAAATAATCTGCCTGGGGAGATAGTGGTCAGATTCTCGAAGAGACATGTGAGAGACACTATTTTAAAAGCAACCTCGGGAACACCCTTGAAAATTGGGGACAACAACATTAGGATCTTAAAAGATATTCCATTTGATATAAGACAGAAGAGAATGAATTATAAAGAACTAATCCTTTTCTTACAAACAAATGGCATTAATTACGGGTGGTTAACCCCAGAAGGTGTCACTTTCAAGCTCAACGATAAAAAAGAGAAGATTGACTCGAAGTGGGTAAAGGGGAGGAAGAAGAAAGCAAATCAGATGGCGAGTTGGGCTCGGGGTCTTCGGACGAGGACTCCCCCTCCGAAAAGGGGGCGGCCACCCCCAAAAGCCCATATAAACTGAGGATTCGAAAAGATAAGAATAAATAAGGGCTGAAGGACTCTGATTTGTGCCTGAAAAAAAAAATGTTGAAATAACTTGAGATGCTCTGGGAATTTCTTTAAACAGTTAAAGGGATGGTTAAACGATAATTAATTTAACACAACCAACTAAGTTCATTCTATTTTTAGTAGCTTTCTTCTTTTTTAAAATAGTATGGAGTTAAGCTGATGTATGATATCCTACTCTTGGTGTTGCGTTGCGCAGGGTCCTGGATGTCTGAGCCGCCGGTTGCCGTCTTGCGTGTACTACCGGATACTGCCTACAGGGTTCCCCAGTGCCAGGGCAGGAACAAAAAGGGGGGAGCCGTGGACTAAATCAGTCGGGGAGGGAACTAGCTTCAGACCACGGGCAAGTCAGAGGGTTCTCGCACCCTCTTGACCCGTACTGGTCTCTGGCTTCTGGCCCCTTGGGCACACAGCTTCTCACTGCCTCCTTCTCTCTCACACAGCCGGGTAGTTTGCTGCAGCCAGCCCAGTCTCAGTCCTCCTCAGCTAGTGCCTCTCCTCCCTTTTATTATTCCCCGTCTCCTTTCCCCACCTCCTGCCTGGCCCCGCCCTCCTGTAAAGGGCTAGATGCCGTCACGCCTTGCCTCGCCCTTCCCTCTGCTTCCGGGCCCGGCATCGCAGGCACCCACGCCCCAGCCCCGCTCCACACAAGCCGGGGGCTGGCTCTGGCTCATCCGGTGCTCCCTCTTCCCTGTCACGGCCGCATGCCGCAACCTCCTCGACGCTGCCTCCTGCCTCGGCCGTCCTCTCAGCTCCCGCGACACCTTCCTCCTCTCCTGGGGTAAGGGATGCCGGCGCGACCGGGGCAGGCCCTTTGGGTGAGCCGGGGGCTGCCTCTTCCCCCTGAGAATCTCCCTGTGGGCTGGGGGAGTCCTGCGGGGTGGGGAAGTCCCGGCCGCGACCGGGACACTTGGGTTTTTAGTTAGTTGTGGGTCTGTTTCCTTTCTCTCTCTAGATATAGTACCCTTCCCCATATTTTCTGTTGTAGTTTTGTAGTCTTTTAAAAAATCCAATAAAAACCTCCCCCCAGGGGGATGCAAAAAAAAGAAAAGAAAGAAAGTCAGGTAGCAAATGGGTTGTTAGGGCCATGGACAGACTTTCCCATGTCTGATCACTCCAGCACTCTCTCATGGCACCAGGATGGTCTGATCAGGCCATCCTGACTCCATGCTGTTGTCCCCCCCCCTTCTCGGTATGCGCGTCATCACAAACTCCATAGGGAGCCCTCAGTGCAGTGATACGATTCATCGATCCCAAACTCCATAGGGAGCCCTCAGTGCAGTGATGCGATTCATCGATCCCTTGTTAAAGCGCGTCGGTAACAAATGGCAAAAAAACCAACAAACCTGACTCACCCACGGTTGCATCTGACCACGCAGTGGCGGGCTGTGCCTGCAGCTTCCAAGGACTGTGTGATCGCGCAAATGCAGGTCAAATTCCTGTGGAGTAAATAGCCTCACTTCCCCCTCGCTTTATCTCACGTGTGTGACCGCAACCTAAGGCTGACTGTGAAGAGCCCAAGGGGACCTCCACAAACTGGGTGAGTGGTCAATAATGTGGCAAATGAAGTTCAATGTTGGTAAGTGTAGCATAACTCTGAAACATCAGGTATAGGCTAATGGGGTCTGGACTTGCTGAGAGGGGAAAAGATCTTAGGATTGTAGTGGATAGCTCAATGAAAGTGTCAACCCAGTATGCTGCAGTGGTGAAAACGGTAAACTCTGTGTTAGGGATTATTAGGAAAGGGATTGGAAACAAAACAGCCAATATTGTAATACTCCTGTATAGATCTATGGTGCAGCCTCATTTGGAATACTGTGCACAGTTCTGGTCACCGTATCTCAAAAAGGAGATTGCAGAGCTGGAAAAAGTACAAAGGAGGGCAACCAAGATGATTAGTGGGTTGGAGCACCTTCCCTATAAGGAAATGCTGAAGAGTCTGGAACTTTTCAGTATAGAAACGAGACTACTAAGGGGACATATGACAGAGGTTTAAAAATTATGCATGGAGTGGAGAGAGTTGATAAAGAAATTTTTTCCCCTCTCCCAAAACTCGAGGGCATCTAGTGAAGCTGATGAGCAGTAGGTTCAGGATGAACAAAAGAAAGTACTACTTTACAAAGTGAGTGTTTAAAATGTGGAATTCATTGCCAGATTATGTAGTGCAGGCCACAAGAATAAACAGCTTTAAAAGGGGATTAGATAGTTTAATGGAGAATATGTCTACCAATGGCTACTAGCTATAGTGACTGAGGGAAGCCTCCACATTCAGAGGCACTAAATCTCTGAATCCCAGAGCCAGGAGGCAACATCCAGGGAAGGCCTCAGCCTCTATGCCTTGTTGTTGGCTGTCCAGAGGAACTGGTTGGCCACTGTGTGAGACAGGATGCTGGACTAGATGTACCATTGGTCTGATCCAGCAGGGCTCTTCTTGTGTTCTTAGAAAAGATACATGAAAGGGGGAGAGAAAGAATCTACGGAGGGAGAAAAAAGGAAAGAGTATTTCCCATACAGAATATATAGGGGGATACAGGAACAAAATGAGATGCCTACCATGAGTCCTTGTGGGTCTCCACCTGCAAATTCACAAAAACAACATAAGAATTATTAGTATTAAATCAAGCCATAAACAGGAGCTAGGTGTGCAGAAGCAGCACTGAACCAAACACCAAACAGCCTGAAATTATACCCATAATACAGTGCTCAAGCTAAAAGGAGGCCATAAAAACAACCACAAAAGAGCATAGAATCATAGAATCACAGAGTTGGAAGGGACCATACAGGCCACCTAGTCCAAACCCCTGCTCAATGCAGGATCAGCCTAGAGCGGAGGTGTCAAACATGCGGCCCGGGGGCCGGGTCAGCCTTTTTTTAAAATGCACAGACATTTTGATGCAATAATTCAGAGCAAGGGGTGTCAGTTATCAGACACTGTTAAATAAAGAAAATATTGCAAGAGTGCTAATGTTTTAAGCATGTTTTTATTTTAAGTTAAAAAAACACCTTTGTGTTTGTGTCCTTTATAAAGTTGATATCTCTGCTACCTGGCATTACATTTTATGACACACATGACCCGACCCAACAAAGTCTCATTTATGTCAGATCCGGCCCTCATAATAAATGAGTTCAACACCCCTGGCTTAGAGCACCCTTGTTTGTCCAGCTGCTACTTAAAGATTGCCAGTGAGATAGAAATAGATGAAACCTTCCAGTAAAATCTGAGTTAAAAGAAGTGTTCTCACCTGACACCTAAAGGACACCAGAACAGACTCCAAGCAAACCTCCATGGAGAGGCCATTCTAGCAGCATATAATTCGTAAGCAGTTACCCAAATTCAGTCCATTTCTGATGTAATAAAATGTGCTCTTAGTTAACACAGATCTAGTTATATACAATGCACAAGGTACTTCTATACTGGCTAGAAAGCTGACATTTGGTACTATGTTGCAAGTTACTAGCAAAGTGTAAAACTACACAATTTAGAACAGCTATTAGCCAAAAGGCACACAACAAGCCAAATGCAAAGCAGGATGGGATGTTTGGCCATGAGCTTTTTGTAGCTGCATCAGACTTGGAAATTATTGTTTTAGGTGTATTTCAGAGCATTTGGAGAAATTTATTTTTTATTTATTTATTTATTTGATTTTATTTATACCCCACCCTCCCCGCCAGAGCAGGCTCAGAGCTGCACATTGCGCCTTGTTATTGCTGACTTGTTGGCAAAATGTAAGAGATACGGAGCAGAGCCTTATTAATTCAGACTTTTTTGCACAGGCCATTCTCATGTAGAAGCTATCATATTTTCAAGTCATGGTGGTTTATTGAATAGAGTTTAAATTGAGATTGAGATTTGGAGAGACGACCAGTGGTTGAAGATGTTAAAAGTTCTGGGGTTACATTGTTACCGCCAATGGCCTGCCTCATTTTTGGGGGAAATTAGCTATGTGGCAGGAGAGGCCAGAGGGGTATCAGGGATCACACAACTGTTTATACCAAGGTCCAGTACAGTAGGAAGACTCCAGATTAGAAGAGTAAATTAAATAATTTTTATTAAAGAATTTCCCTAATTACAAGCACACTAAGCATTCAAAAAGAGCAATCCATTCAGATATAAGAAAGCAGAGGTGATGATAGCAAACAGAGGTGCCAGTCATGGGGGTATACAACATGTCCAGACATGCAGAGGTCCTTGAAGAGAATAGCGCCAATGGCCAGAGTTATGCACTATGAAGAAGGCCCAAAGAAAAGACTCTGGGGGGGGGGGGTATTCAAAGTATAAGCACCGTCCTGAGTGCACACCTTGATGGCCATGTGTGTGGATTGATATAGACTTTGGAATATAATGCAGACCAATAGGAGGTCTTGAGGGGCTTGTCTCTGGTGAAGAAAAAAGATTACCTGGACCAATCAGGGACCCCGGGGGATGCAGCATCAGGAGGGGCCAGAACTAGGTGTGACCAATGAGGTTTCAGAGGGGTTCACAATAGCGTTGATGGGATTATCCAAGTGCTGGAAGACTGTACTACTGCTAGCCGAATGGGTTTGATGGCTACTGATGGTTCTGCCAGGGCAGGTTGAATAGGTTCCCAGATTTATACAAAAGGTGGGAGATGGGTCCCTGATAGTGCCAGGAAGGATTGCTATGAGTGTATGCTTGGTTTATTTCGGTATCCTGAGGGATGGAGCAGGAAAGACTTGTGGAGACATAGACATATCCAAACAAAACAGACCTCCCAGTAATCACACAACAAAGAAAGCAAAACTGGGGCCAATGTAGAACCAATAATACACTCTAAAACATAAGTAATATGCTGAATACAATTGCTTTATACTAGATAGTCACTATTAAGTGTACAAAATTTCCCCAAACATTTACAATAAAAAGATAATACAATAGAATGTCAGTAGCTGCCAACAGCCCCAAGATATCAGTGGAAATCCTAAACAGTTACTGTTGGCAGTCAAAAGAGTATAAGGCTTATTGAGCTAAAAGCTACTAGAGCTTGACGAAGCAGCTGTATTATCTTGTTATTGTAAATGTTTGGGGAAATTTTGTACACTTAATAGTGACTATCTAGTATAAAGCAATTGTATTCAGCATATTACTTATGAGACATAGACATAGACAGAAGGGCTATTCACCAGGTGGCCTCTGAATAGCCTTTAGAAATGCAGATACAATACCTGGTGGAACCCATTGTTATTCCAGAAGCATACCTCTGCTGGTTGGAGGGGGAGGTTGGAGATTGCCTTGGAGGGCTGCCTTGTGCCACCTGAAAATGGAGACCCCTTTTCCAGAGCTTTGGCTTGCTCTAAGTTTCAGGCTGAAGAGTGCCTTTCTTGGCCTGACTTTGTAGGTCTCAGGTTCAGATTAGAAGTGGGGTGCCCCATTTTTGGGGCTACCTGACAGTAAGGCAGCACCTCTGGGCTACAACATAGAACCCTTTCTAGAGGAAAATTATTACAAAACACATTAGAACAGGGTATGTAGTTTTGGGAAAGACAAACATGGCTGCAGATTAGCTTCCTTTTCACCTGGAGGTAGATCTTGTCCAATTTTGGGTTCGGGGCTGACTGGATAAAGGACCACCTCCTCCAATATGTCCCCAGAAGAATGCTGAGATCAGCTGATAACAACCTGCTGGTGATTCCCGGCCCTACGGAGCTCCGGCTGTCCTCAACTAGGGCCAGGGCCTGACCTGGTGAACTCTCTGCCGAACAACATCAGGGCCCTGCGGGATCTGATGCACTTCTGCAGGGCCTGGGCAGAGATGTTCTGCCAGGCTTTTAGTTGAGGGCAGCAACAGTTAAGACTGGCACCCTCTTTTTCTTCCTATGACCCCCACATCCCCATCCCTGCCCTGCTACACAGACAGCACTGTAGCCAGCAAACCTCTTTTGATTTAGTGGTTAAGAGCAGGGGGTTCTAATCTGCAGTACTGGGTTTGATTCTCCACTCCTCCACATGAACCCCACTGGGTGACGTTGGGACAGCCACTGTTCTCTCAGAACTCTCTCAGCCAGCCCCCACCTACCTCACAAGGTGCCTGTTGCGGGGAGAGGAAGGGAAGGCAGTTGTAAGCCACTTTGAGAGTTTTTAAGGTAGAGAAAAACGGGGTATAAAAACCTTCTCTTCTTTTCGTGTGGTGTTTTGTGTGAAACCAACAGAGCTTCCAGTCAATACTGGGTGACTAGATTGCTTATAAGGCAGCTTCACTTGGTTCTATATCCAAAAGGAACAAAAGTGCAATACTTCTTACTGGGACCAACAGTGCTAAATTCCTTATGAGTCTTTTTCAGACTGGATATCAAGGAAAACCATAAAAAGGAAGAGGGGAAAGCTGTTTCTTGATATGATGGAAGAGGCCCACCATTTGCATTGTGTAACTGACCTCGTCTGGAGCACAGAAGGCGCATTATGCAGACTTTATGATGTTAGACTGTGGCCCATTATGCATGCATATCTTACTGCAGATTTTCAGAGTGGTAAACCTTCAATCTTGACTTCGGATTCTGTTCCTGCCTTACTCACCATTCTTTCCCCCCCCGGTATATTTATTCTGCAGCTACAATTTTTTAAAATGCACTTAAAAGAATACATCTCTTGATGTTGCTTCATAGCAGTGCCTCTGGATATGGAGGTTCCCTTTAATCATCATAAATAGCAGTTGTTGATGGACCTTGTAGAGACGGAATGTATAATTTAGAGATATTCCTTTATATTTACCAGTGTTAAGAAACTGGTAATTTAAGATAATATGAAGAGTCCAGCTGGATCAGACCAGTGGGACATCAGTCTCCTGTTGTACACTGTGGCCAACCAGTTGCCAGGGAGGGCCAACAACTTAGATGCCATGGCCTCCCTCTGATGATGCTTTCTAGCACTGGTATTCTGAATAGGTAGGTTCCCAGCACCATGGCTAATAACCACTGATGGACCTTCCTCAACCAAACTGCCTGGCCCCCTTTTAAAGCCAAAAATACTAGAGTCCAACACTATGTCCACTGACAGCGAAGTCCACAATGTAATTACTCTTTGAGTGACAAAGTATTTCCTTTTGTCTGTCCTGACCCTATTGCCCATCAACTTAATTGTGGGCCCCTGGGTTCTACTATTATGGAAAGGGGGGGGGGAGCTCTCTCTCTTTCCACCCCATGTATAATTTTATAAACCTCCATGACCTGTTCATATAGGGTTGCCAACTGGGGTGGAGGAAAATGTCCTGTCTCTTTAGTAGAACCTTAATGGTATGTTATTTACCAGATGACCTATTTACCTCCATGCCATGAAAAGCTTCAATTGCCCATTTCCATGCATTAAGCCTCTACAGTCTCTTGGCTAGCTGGCAGCCCTTTCCTTTTATTTCCTCAGCTCTCATGGCCACCTTTTCCCTGTCATGGGGTAGATTTTTAAAATAAACCCAGAAATGCTAGATCCATATAGTGTTATATTGTAACAATCTACTGTAGGAATATACTCATTCCCAACTTTCTCTCTTTCTTTTTTTTAAAGTAAATCTCTTGCCCTTTTAATTGAGGAGTTAAGGGGAAAAGCTATTTCTCTCGAATAAAGTATTATCTCTATGCCACATACCCCAGCTTCTGCCCAAAATATTTGGCTCAGTTTCAACTGTCCCTGAGTTTAACTGTTTGTGATCAGAAGCCGAGTCAACTTCATGAAACAGCCAATTAGTTCTGGTTTTAGAAAGTCAGATTGATCCTGGGCTTTACCATTTCTGTCAGAGTCTCCATTTCCATTTCTTTAAAGCAGACTTTTCCCATCAGGACAACATGGGGACATTAATAGGAAACTGATGTCAAAATGAGCACAGGCTATAAAACCTGCGTATAACTTGCTGCTGTACAGCACGACATAAACCATCAAAACACCACCAATCATTTCAAGGGCTGTGAAAACTCTCAATAAGGGTGCCATTTATTTGGCACTTGACATGGGGTTTTGGAATATCTTCTGCAGGAAAGAAAGCCCTGCAGGGTTTTTATTTTTAGGCACAGGTCCTGTCTAAGTGCTAATGTTTCAGGAACGAGGTCAAATATTCAAGCCAGTCAGATAAAAGAGTGTTCTGCGATTGTCAGTCATGCTCAGCACAGATAAAAAAGCCTTGTAACCTTTATTAAACGTGCGCAGTGCGCAGTTGCAGTATAACAGAGCTGGAAGTTCCATTTCAAAAACTGAATGCCTTATAAGCTATTCAACGAAAGCTTGGAGGCAATCGGTATGTTTTAAAGTGTACCAGCTCAAGAGGGGGGGAAAGGCTAATGCATTTGGGAGGTCGAAACAAGGTTTCTAAATATAAGATAAGTAAACTCCTGGCCGGAGTAGAGTTTTATTATCAAGGCTGGCAAGGTCAGCTAATAGATACTGTAGTGCTTCCTCTGGCACAGCAATTTCTAAGCCTTGTTCTAGAAGAAACTATGGTCATGTGATTTTAGGGCAAATCCACAAATTACCAATTCCTTAACACTGTGAAAATATAAGGGGATGTTTCGAAACTGAAAATTCTGCCACTGCAGATTTCCCCCAATGAAGTAAAGAATTACTAAAATTAATTATTATTTTTAATTAATTTTTGTTATACATCCCTTTAGGGGTCTCATTTAGGAAAAGGCAAAAGGTGGTGAAATGTTCTGAGTTCCAAATAGGGTTGCCAACCACCAGGTGGTGGCTGGAGCTCTCCTGCTACGGCTACTGATCTCCAGGCAACAGAGATCAATTCATCTGGAGAAAATGGCTGCTTTGGAAGGCGAACTCCATTAAAGTCTCTCCCCTCCCCAAACCCCACCTTCCTCAGTTTCCACCTGGAAAATCTCCAGGTATTTCCCAATCTGGAGCTGGCAACTCTAGTTTCAGACCACTAGCCATTATGAAGTATAAAAAATGTAATCCATAATATTTCTACCATTGATGTATCGTTATGCTAAAAAGCAATTTCATTAGGATACAGCTTCTTTGTCTTGTCTTAAATTAAAGTACTGGCAATGTGCTTGGTGTTACACATAATATGATTTTCTAACAATCTTGCAATATGTTCCTTGTTTAGGAGTTAAGTAGTGCTTATATACACACAAAAGTAGAGTTGCCAACGACCCAGTGGGGGTTCCCATGATTTAAGGGGGCCCAATCCGCTACCGGCCAGCTGGGGGAGCCCCACCTCCAAAGAGCCCCACCATGCCCGATGTGCCTGGGACAACGACATCACCTCTGGGTGACATCATCACACCGAGCACGACATGTGGGGGACACTTTAGCATTTGGCTAAAAACTCTGGGTGATTTCCCACAAGCACTGCTACGCGCTCACTCCTCCCTTTTGCCCCGATGGTACGTGTCAATTTCACACAAGCTGCTGCGCGGCCGCATTTTGCCCCACAGCTTCGCGCGATCCCCCCGTGTCTACTCAATCCTCAAAAAACAGGATTGAGTAGACACGGGGGAAATCGTGGGAAGCTGCGGGGCAAAATGCGGCCGCACAGTAGCTTGTGTGAAATTGACACGTACCATCGGGGCAAAGAGAAGAGTGAGCGCGGAGCAGCGCTTGTGGGAAATCACCCCCTGTGGTGACCATAGAGTTTTTAGCCAAGTTCTAGAGCATACCCTGTACAATGTGCCCGGCACGATGACATCACTTCTGAAGATCTCAGAACCAAGCCAGGAGCCCCCTGCTGGCAGAGAGGTAAGACCTGGCAACCCTACACAAAACACAAACACACATACACCCCTCCACTGCTAAATGTCAGCTTGGCTGATACATATAGTAGACATGCAGCTTAGAAACAAGAAACTGGTATCCATTCTGGAATTGCTCGGGCTGCCTTCTTACTCTGGCTCTGCTGCTATGAACATCAGCATAACACAGAGGGCTGGATCCAGCCAGCTCTTTCATTCAGTCTCATCTAATTCCTGTTCTTCTTACATACCCCTCACACCTAGTTTTTGCCTATCTAGGCCCCATTATCCACAGCATAGCATTTTTGCTGGTCAAAGGGGACCCCTTCCTTTTTCACCAGTGGAAAAGCTGCATGGATCCAACCGAGACAATTTAGCTAAGTTCTGCGTATTAGGCTGTTGCTGCAAGCCCAGGAACAGAGCCGGGGGGGGGGGAGCTGCAAACCAAAGTTTTCCCCAAAGTATTTCTTCATGATGAAGCCAGAAGCATGACAACCATTCCCAGCCTCTACAGTTCAACAGTACACACTCTTGTGACAAACCCAGGGAAAAGACTGCAGTGGTCAGCAGGTGTGAGGCAAAGCACAAAGAGGCCTCCTCTTAAAGGGTTAATATGAATGGTAATGGGCCTGGTCTATCCTGCAGGTGCTGCTAATTGGCCCCATGGCTGATGGAGTTCAAGGCCAGGGCAATTAGCTTCTCATGAGAAGCTGCTGTCTGCATGAGGGGAGGTAAAGGACTGGGGGTGATGAGGTAATTTCTAAAGGCTGCTTCTGAGAGCATGTTCTGATTGGATGTCATCCTCATCTGATGTTGCTGGGCCAAAAACTGTAACTGAGCTAAGGCCCTGATGAAGAGTGACTAGCAGAGATTGCAATGGACTAAAGGCCTGAACTATGGCCTGCTTGAATTGCAGTTGCTAGCAGCACAGAGAATGCTAGAGCTTTGGCATTTGACTTATGAAATTAACATTTGTGCCATCTAACACTAGTCCTGAAATTGTTAGACAGTTGAGCTAGTTTTCCTGTTTTTTGCTGTATGGTTTTAGAGTATGTGTTGGCTATACAATAAATTCTTATATTCAGGGGTCATTTTGTTGAAAAAGAGGTGCAGGAACTGATTAGCATACCTTATTTGCGTATGCCACGCCCCCTGACATCACCGGAACTGTGTCAGAAGGCAACACCCACCACTCAGGCTCCACTGGACTGTTTTGGATTGCTAGCTATTAGGAGGGGGGGAGATGTGCAGATCTGTCCTCGCAGAGGAGGGAGAGCTTGTACCTGAATAAAACTTGGTCTTAAAGGTGCCACAGGACTGTTTTGGATTGCTAGCTATGGGGGGGGGAGCGCGCAAATCTGCCTTCACAGAGGAGGGAGAGGTTGTGACATGATGCGTTTGTTGGATGCTCTGCAACTTATCTGGTTGCTTCTTGCTCCTCATGGCCCAACTGAGGGCTGCTGGGAGCAGGGGGCAGGACTTGTTGCATGTGCCCACCCCCCGGGCTCCTTACTGCCAGAGCTCTGCTCCTGCGCGCTCCAGCAGGAAATGACCCCTGCTTATAATGACATAAACTGAAATAAACTTTATAAAACTTCTTTTTAAAAAAATTAAACAGTGGTTTGGTTACTTATGTGCAATTGCCCTGGGAACCCATGGGGTTCAGGCTTAAACTCCTTGACAGAAGGCCTTTCTCTATTACATTACCTCAGTTTTACCCACTAGGGTTGCCAGCCCCCAGGTCCAGGTGGGAGTTTCCCTCCTTCTGGGGGCTTCAATCTGTCCCCAGCAAGCAGGCTGATGGGGGAAGCCCTGTCCCCAAGCCCCACCCCCAAGAGTGACCACCTTCCCGGCCACCCCTCTCCCTCCCCTCTTACCTGATTTAAAGGGCTTCAGCTGATCAGCGACCACATGGCCCACTGACCAGCTGGAGGGCCCTTTAAATCTAGTGGGATGGAGAGGGGAGGTTGCAGGCTGCCTCCTCAGCTCACAAAAAGACCCTTTAAGACCCTACCTGTAGGTAGGTATGAAGAAGAAGAAGAAGAGATTGGATTTATACCCCGCCCTTCACTGCCCAAAGGTGTCTCAGAGCGGCTTACAAACTCCTTTCCCTCCCCCTCCCCACAACAGACACCCTGTGAGGTAGGTGGGGCTGAGAGAGCTCTTGACAAAAACTGCTCTTTTTCAAGGACAGCTCTTATCAGAACTATGGCTTGCCCAAGGTCATCCAGCCAGGTGCAAGTAGAGGAGTGGGGAATCAAACCCCATTCTCCCAGATAAAGTCCGCACACTTAACCACTACACCAAACTGGTAGACAGACAGGCAGACAAACAGACATAGATAGAAGATAGCTGATTGATAGCTGATACGTAGACAGGGACAGAGGTAGACAGAGACACAGATAGATGGTAGATAGATATAAATAGAGAGTTTTATCATGTCCCCATTAACCACCCCCATTACCCTTCAGGGCTCTTTTTGTAGCAGGAACTCATTTGCATATTAGGTGACACACCCCTCATGTAGCCAATCCTCCAAGAGATTACAGTAGCCCCTGTAAGAAGAGAACATAAGAACATAAGAACATAAGAGATGCCAATGTTGGA
>NW_015159809.1:154456-154734 GCF_001447785.1 Gekko japonicus
AACGAGGGGGGTGTCACCTAATATGCAAAGGAGTTTCTGCTACAAAAAGAGCCCTGCGACTTCACAGTTATTTATGATTTTGCTTTCACCAAGCTGCATTGCACTGATTTCTAATACTCTAATAAGATTAGAGCCAATGACAACTCAGACCATAGCAGAAGCCCCGTGTTCGGCGGGGGGGGGGGAGGAGAGTTCCGTCTCCTCCATCCCCCCCGCTTGATCTCCCCGAGTCGGCGGCGGCGAGGCCGGTCCTCTCCCCCCCACCCGGCTCTGAGGTG
>NW_015159809.1:155594-155746 GCF_001447785.1 Gekko japonicus
GATTTCATTGAGTCCCCACAAGTTGTGGTATTCTTTCTCTATCCCATGCATAATTTTGAAAACCTCTGTCAAGTCACCCCTCAGTCGTCATTTCTTCAATGTAGCAATCCCAATCCCAATCCCAATTCTTATCACTAAAAGGAAGAAGATAC
>NW_015159809.1:155912-156036 GCF_001447785.1 Gekko japonicus
GATGCTTTTTAACTTCTTTATTAATGATTTGGAGTTGGGAGTAAGCAGTGAAGTGGCTAAATTTGTGGATGATACAAAGTTGTTCAGGGTGGTGAACACCAGGGAGGATTGTGAGGCATTCCAA
>NW_015159809.1:156246-156528 GCF_001447785.1 Gekko japonicus
GCTATGCTGGGGATTATTAGGAAGGGTATTGAAAACAGATCAGCCAATATCATAATGCCCCTATATAAATCAATGCTGCGACCTCATTTGGAATACTGTGTACACTTCTGGTCACCACACCTTAAAAAGGATATTATAGCTTTGGAAAAAGTGCAGAAAAGGGCAACTCGAATGATAAAAGGGTTGGAACACTTTCCCTATGAGGAAAGGTTAAAGCGCTTAGGGCTCTTTAGCTTGGAGAAACAATGACTGAGGGGTGACATGATTGAGGTTTATAAGATT
>NW_015159809.1:156554-158459 GCF_001447785.1 Gekko japonicus
TTAGCGATCTGCACTCACGGGGGCAACTTCGCTATTAGTATATAGATATGGAGCAGAGGTCCATCAGTGGCTATTAGCCACAAGATATAGATAGGGGCTCTGGGGCAAGTGATGCTCTGTCTTTTTGGTGCTGCGGGGGGTCAACAGTGGGAGGGCTTCTAATGTCCTGGTCCCACTGGTGGACCTCCTGATGGCAATGGTATTTCTGGCCACTGTGTGATACAGAGTGTTGGACTGGATGCGCCTTTGGCCTGATCCAACATTGGCGTCTCTTATGTTCTTAATAAGTCTGATTTGCTTGCCAAATTGCATGTCATTGCTGCAGCTCCTCTTATGGGTCATTTTCATGAGGTCCAAGAATATACAAGGATCAAACCCAAGTTGGGCTACATCTAGGTATGTTTCATTCACTGTTCTCAATGTTTATCTTTTTATTAGCGTCTCTTATGTTCTTAATAAGTCTGATTTGCTTGCCAAATTGCATGTCATTGCTGCAGCTCCTCTTATGGGTCATTTTCATGAGGTCCAAGAATATACAAGGATCAAACCCAAGTTGGGCTACATCTAGGTATGTTTCATTCACTGTTCTCAATGTTTATCTTTTTATTAGCAGCTTTCAAAACATGTTGCAGACATGTCTTAGATGAATGCCCATGGCATTAAAATACTACTCTTCCAGAAGTACATGATGTGAAGACGTTAATGTTCTGGCCAAGTGAGTTCAACAACTCAACAGCTTGTTCTTCTTTAAGTCCAGATATATATTGTAGCCTTGGTGCCTTTTCATACAAACAGTCGTGATGTTCTCTTTTCAGTGGGGTGTTTGCTGGAATATATACATGTGGTCTCAAAGGGTACGTTCTATACACATTTTCTGAGGATAGGACACATTTTTGGGAGTGGAGTGGCAGGTATACTGTATAAAATATCTAGTGGGGGAGGATGGTCTTCCTGGGTGGGTGGGGAAATACACATCCTCCTATGCCTCTTTATGCATTGGGTATTTTCTCCTGCTGGACTTGGCCAAATGTATTTTCCATTAAATTAACAATTACATTGCAAGGATATTGCATTTCCCTCAAACTGCAGTATCTTACTCCACAAAAAAGTTAGTCAATTTTTGTCCTCCTTTGCACTTGGTTACCCTACACCACACTCCACTCTACCTATAAATCCTGCAGCTTGCCAGTAGATAATGATCTGTACTGAAAGAGGCAACATCAGAAGGTAGATGCAAGAGAGAGAAAGGGTGCATTCAACCAGTAACTGGCTCAAGGTTTCTCAAATAACAAGCAGTCCTCATTCCATGGTAAATGTATTAGTGTCATGCACTGTGAAGGGATGGAAAACGTTCACAAGTTTTCTGCTCTTGAACCATTGCTAGTGGGTGAGCAGAGCACACTATAGGGTGAGAAAAAGAATGGACTATTCTTCAGGTGCAGCGATTGCTCAGGGATGTAACTTGAGGGTACTGGGGGGGTACTGCTGGATTCTGACCTACAGCTGGAGGCCCAGATGTCCGCTGTGGCACACAGTGCCTTTTATCAGATTTGGCTGATACTCCTGCTATAGCTGTCACTTGAAAAGCATAATCCGGCCACAGCAATTACATCCAGGTTAGATTACTGTCCTGGGCTTTATGTGGGGCTGCCTTTGAGAACAGTGTGGATACTTCAGCTGGTCCAACATACAGCAGCAAAGCAATTGTCAGGGGCAGAATACAGGGGTTTTATCAATTCAGTGCTGAAAGATCTGCACCGACTACCCATTTTTTTCCGGCAGGCAGAATTCAAAGTGCTGGTTCTTACCTTTAAAGCCCTAAATGGCTTGGGGCCTGGGTACTTGAAGGACCACCTCCTCCTCTATTGGCCAGCAATAGAGGAGGAGGTGGTCCTTCAAGTACCC
>NW_015159810.1:0-25035 GCF_001447785.1 Gekko japonicus
TCACCAGGCGCGCAGCCATAACCGGAAATTTCCGATTTACCTGGTATTGACATTAGATGGTCTGGCCTGTAATTTCCAGGATCTCCTCTGGAACCTTTTTAAAAGATGGGGATTATGTTAACCACATTCCAGTCCTTGGGAATGTGGGCAGATTTTAAAGCTAGATTGTACATTTTTGTCAGGAGATTCACAAGATCACATTTGAGTTCTTTCAGAACTCTTGGATGTATGCCATCTGGGTCTGGCAATTTGTCAATTTTTAATTTGTCCATCAGTCATAGGACCTCCTGTCTTGTCACCTCAATCTGACTCAGGTTTTTTGACATTCCTCCTGAAATCGATGGTTCTGGAGTGAGCAAGCACCTCCCATCTTCCACAGCTTCTCTGCCATTTCCCTATCATCCTTTAGTAATCCTTTCACTCCTTGGTTATCCAAGGGCCCCACTGTCTCCCTGGCTGGTTTTCTGCTTCTAATGTATTTGAAGAAGTTTCTATTTTTGGTCTTTATGTTCTCTGTAATATATTCCTCATAGTCCTTTTTTGCCTATCTGATCACTGACTTGCACTTTATTTGCCAAAGCCTGTGCTTCCTTTTATTTACCCCACTTGGACTAATCTTTCACCACTTAAAGGAATTTTTCTTACATTCTACTGCTTCTGTTATTTTGTTCGTTAACCACACAGGGTCTTTTAAAATATATATTCATACCTTTCCTAATCTGTGGTATACATTGTATCTGAGCTTCCAGTATTGTAGTTCTAAATAGTTTCCAAGCTTCCCAAAGGGATTTGACACTCCTTACCTTTCCTTTCATTTTCTTCTTCACAAGCCCTCTCATTTGAGAGATGTTACCCCTTCTAAAGTTAAATATGGTTGTGTTGGTCCTTCAGGGCAACTCCCTATTTACATAAATACTAAACTTAATGTCATTATGGTCACTGTTCCCAACTGGTGCTATCATGTTTACTTCTCTCACCCGTTATTGAGCATTACTTAGGACCAAGTCCAGGATCACCTCCCCCTGGTAGGTTATATGACCATCTGCTCCATGGCTCAGTCACTGAGAGTATCTAGAAACCTAATCATTTTGTCCTGACTTGAACACATAATGACACAATCAATGTGTGGGTAGTTAAAATCACCTACTATGACACAGTTATTTCATCTAGCTGCTTTCCTTAATTCTTTTGCTATTTTTAAACCATCTTCTAACCTTTGATCTGGTGGGTGATAACATACTCTCAGAATTAAGCTTCCTTTTGGGCCCACTATTCTCACCCATAGCGTTTCTGTAAGCCAATAGATTTCTCTTAGGTTCTCAATTTTACTGGACTGTATACCCTCTCGGACATACAGAGCCACTCCACCTCTGACCCTCCCAATCCTTCCGAGCTATATCCGGGAATCACTGTTTCCCACTGACTGTCCTCATTCCACCAAGTTTCTGAAATGCCCACAATGTCTTATGTTTTCCTCTGACTCTAAGCACTACAGCTCCTCCATTTTACCTTGGACACTCCTAGCATTTGCATATAAACATCTATAATTCCCCAGACATGTTAGGCCCACAACCTCCCTCCTGTGGCCTCTAGACCTTGTCAGGCAGTCAATATTGTTTGTCACCCTCTCAGTGGCCAGTCTTAATATACACTTCCCCCCTAGAACAGTAACTGCTACCCTTTCATCTCTTAGAGATGAGTCATCCCAAACTAGAGACATTTCATCTCCTGTCAGTTTTTCCCCAGGATTTAATTTAAAAACTGCTCTGCCATCTTTTTTTTTTTAAGAGCCAGCATCCTGGTTCCTTTTTGGGGCAAGTGGAGGCCATCTCTTTTGTACAGGTCCTGCTTGTTCCAAAAAGGATTCCAGTGCCTAACAAACTTAAGCCTTTCCTCCCTGCACCATCTTCTCATCCATGCATTGAGACTCCTAATTTGTGCCTGTCTAGCTGACATTGCATGTGGAACAGGGAGCTGTTTTGAGAAGGCTGCCTTTATCACTCAGCCTCAAAAGATCTGAAAAGGAATGCTACCTCTCTGTAACACTGAGATATTTAATTGAAATTTGGGACACAATTTTACCTGTTCTGTCATTTTAATGTTCTTCACTACAACTAATCTGTGCCATTGTTCAAGACAATATTCTATTTTCCATGCTCAAACCTTAGCTTGAATCCTCCAACACTCATTTTCCAGGAGGCAAGGGCAGGTTGAAAGCCCTCTGGGCTCGTCTTCATTCTAATTTTCGTTGCTTGCATGTCCCCGTTGCTTGTGGGGAGTCTTTTCTGCACATGTTTTGCTCCCTCTAATGATTGATTTGATATTAGAAGATGAGGAGGAGGAGGAGGAGATTGGATTTATACCCCGCCCTTCACTACCCAAAGGTGTCTCAGAGCAGCTTACAAACTCCTTTCCCTTCCCCTCCCCACCCCACAACAGACACCCTGTGAGGTAGGTGGGGCTGAGAGAGCTCTTGACCGAAACTGCTCTTTTTCAAAAACAGCTCTTATCAGAACTATGGCTTGCCCAAGGTCATCCAGCCAGGTGCAAGTGGAGGAGTGGGGAATCAAACCCGGTTCTCCCAGATTAGAGTCCGCGCACTTAACCACTACACCAAACTGGCCCAAAACGACACCACAATTACATCACTATATGTTTTTATGCCAGACATACAGTGATATAATATCAAATTGACCATACTGAAAACAAAACAAGTGCATAAAAGAAGCACCCCCCCAAGTAATAGGGACACACAAGCAACAAAAATGAAAATGCAGAAGTACGCTTTGTCATGTGAAACCTGCCTCCAAGACTGAGATATAAAGTTCAATGTATATGATTATGATACTATTCCCGATTTGCAGTTTCAATATCTGCTCAATCCTCCTCATCCATCTGGGGTAGGGAAGGAAGGAAAGCAGCAAGCTTTATTGTTATGTGATATCTGAAGTAAGTCCCCTTGGACAATCTAATTCTCATTCATTTTGTGTCACACTTAATGCATCCACCTGAAACCTGAAAGCTACTTCCTGTCTAGAAGAGGATGAAAACCATAGTTTCTCACTGGTAAAAGATACGGTCAGTGGAGACTTGTTATATCTCGTAAGGTGCGAGACCTTAACCAGCCAGTGTTAAATTTTATGGAGTGGTACAGGATGTGCTGCCAAGATCACTTGTGCTAGCAGTTCTGATCATAGCTCTAACATCCATAACGAGCACAGTCTAGATATTAACGACAGTGAAAGCACAGAGCAAAGGGTTTATATTAGCAGCTGATCTAAAAATTATTGGAGGTAATTAATCAAACATCAGACTATAAACTGGTGCTGCTGACCAGGTCTGGGAATGTGATTCAGGGTCAAACAGTAAAAGCAGTGCAGTGTCTTGTAGTGATCTGGAGCGGAGCTGGATCACTAGAGGAGTCCAGTAACATCTGAAAGACCAACAACATTTATGAGTCAGCGTTCATTTCACCAGATGTACATCCACCATATGTAGCTTAACAAGCAGCACATCACAGCCTTGTTCAAAGTTTCCGCTCCGTTATATTTGTTGTGTTCTATTTGATTTTATGTATGTTGGGATTCATTTTGTTGTTAAGTTGTTTGCTGTTTAAATTTTTAAAAATGAACAATTGCCTTTCGGTAGTTCAGAACTATCACAGATGGGTTCCTTGTGCTAAAGCTTCTGAGGCAGAAATAAAATGTCTCACCTGGTGTACCTGAAACCATTTTGCTTGGTGGTATTGACATTTGTTTCACTTGTTCAGTTGTAGCAGACAAATTTGCTTGTTTTCACCTTGAAAACTTACTCTTATCAAAGAACTAACCAAGGGCAGGGCCATAGCCAGTGGTGTGGTGCATGGGGCAGTGCCCCTATCATATCTGCAGCACCCCCCGCCCTCATAGGGTGGATGGGCGCCTCATAGAGAGGACAGGAGGAAGCTTTTCTTCTTTGTCTGCAGCACTGAAAGGGTTAAACTGAGTGAGCTGCTTCCTAGAGAGGCCAAGCAAGGTGGGGGTGGGGGGAAGACTTGCATCCAGATTCTGGGAAGGTTTACTCACAAGTAAGTAAATGGGGAGGGATCAGCTTTTCCATCCTGGAAGACAGAAATGCAACTATCGAGGGTTTGTAATGGGGAGCGTGTATTACACAGTTTTAAAATGTAATAGCTTGAACTTTTTGTGGTGCAACCAGTAAGTGGAGGGCTCTGGTTTCAAGTTGCAGGAGCTGCACAAGAGAGGGTAGTGGGAGGGGGAGAGGGGAGGGGAGGGGAGGTCTTTCCCATTTCTGATGGCCGTGACTGCTTCCTATCGGATGGTTCAGCTCACACGATTTGTTAATTTAAATTTAATTTAATTGGTGCCCCCAGCACCCCCTGAAAAAAAATTCTGGCTATGGGGCTGACCAAGGGTGAGCTTTGGATCAATGGAGAAATCACATACACCAGTTTGGATTCCAGCCTCATTCCATATGATAATGCTTAGTTCAGGAAATAGGTTGTGAAGATCTACATTTTTAAATACAAAGAGAAGAAATGGGAGAGTAATCAAAGGCAGCTTTCTGCTTGAGACACCCTCTAACAAAACCCAATGCAGGTTCTTCATGCAGCATGTGGATTAATTGCTTACACTGACATTTACTATAACTGGACTGCAACTGAGAGATGCCCAGTTTTGTTTTGTTCGTTGTTACTATATATGGTGTCTTTCATTTTTTACTACAGTGGGATCTCTTTTATCATTACTGAACTCATGTAATACTTGTTTAAAATGGCTACAGGGATTGCCAATGATGAAAATTTTAAAAGGTAAAAAGAATCACCATTTTGATTGTGATTATCCTGCCACACAGAATGCTTGTTCATGCTCAGTTGGCTAAGGGTTTTTAATATGGATGTTGCTTATAAATAGCAGATGTGCTGATAATTTTGCAAGAAAATATTCCCACCTTTTAAAGTCTTCAAAGTGGCATGTGCCAAAATAAAAATTCAACTATGAAAACCAACACAAAAGTTTAGCACAACAACCGTTAAACAGACTTCAGTGTATACATACAAAAGCATTAAAAAACGTTTCTAAGTATTTTATATTGAGGAGATATAGCTGATTTATTTTTAAAAGTTTCTATTGCAACCTGTTTATAATATTTTCTTTTTAATTCCCTATTACAGTCACATACCAGAACTATAACTGCCTCAACAACAAAACAAACACCCTTATTCATGGCCTCATAACGTAAATTTCCTTCTTGGATTAAAATTGGCTCATAGTGATTAATCAACTCAAGGTTTACTAAATTAATTTAGCAATTAAAGCTTGCAGACCTCAAAAAGACCCTAGAGAGGGATTGCAGCATTTGCTGAGAATCTTACCAGGGAGAGAACGAGCTCAGAAAGCAGCTATGGATAACAAGGGATTTAACTTTAAACTTATTTTAATGAGGCATCTGCTGTCAGCAGAAATAATCAAGAGAAACAAGACAAGGCGTGATGGACCTGTCCAACAGCAGAAATCAAGTGGATTTGTTTGTTTACACCCAGATTAGTTCTGCCTCTGTAATTTCCCTTCCTTCTCCAAAATGAGAAAATTGCACTGCTCTCACCAGGGTGATAATCAACTGTCAATCACAGTGATTGGCTTGCTATCTACTGGACTGCTAAGCTCCCATGGTTGACAGCGGGGAGAAGGTGTGGTGTTCAGGCTGCATATATGCCTTTAACAACATCAAACAACAACAACAACAACAAGCCTTAGAACAGGTACTGGTCTGGAGGGAAGGGGAATTTCATTTCCAGTCCTTGCTCTTCACCCTGAACAGCTGTATTCGAACCTAACTGGACAATTTAAATTGGGAACATGATGTTTGGCTTACTACTGATCTTGCACCAGCAAAGGGTATCTTCTATACTTGTTAACAGAATATTCTGTTCTGCAACAACAGCAATGCAGAGTCCGGTTTAAACAATAAAATAAGAAGAAATTCAGGTATGGACTTCTACCATGTCAGTGTCAGTTCCTCTCTGTCTTGTGTCCCTTATCCATAGCTGATGCCCAGCTGGAACCACCCAGATGTCTCAGGCGGCAACACAGTGGCTGCATAAGGAATGAGACTATGTAGACAACCATCATGCCATCCGCTGTACTACATTTCTGTTCCAGAGGTGGTTTGATTGGGGAAAAAATTCTCCCTACCCATTGTCAGAAGTGGGACCTCCTGTATACTCCTGGTCAGTTGGGAGGAAGGCGAGTTCCATTTCCAGTACCATGCTTCACTCTAAACAGCTGTATTCCAAATACCTAACTGGACAATGTAAATTGGGATGCATGCTGTTAGAGTTACCACTGCTCTTGTACCAGCAAAAAAGACCAACTGCATGACCGGTTGCAATTGTGCTAAGTTTTTGCTCCTTAACACCTGATGCGTTCGTCTCCCGCCCCACTACTTCAGTGCCCTCTGCAGTCACTGCAATTCTGACTAGCTACCTGGTCCTTCTCCCCTCTGACACAACTCCCTCCCAGTTTGTATTTTTCTGGTAAACTAGAAAGGGAAGCCTGAAAGTCCCGGAAGTAATTTGGATTGGTGGAAGGGGAGGGAAAAGCATGACTGATATTTGTACCTGCTCCCACTCCTCTGTCCCCCGTTGCCTGAAGCGCCCATTTTGTGGCTTTGACTTCTTCCTCTCTCCATCTTTTGTGCATAACCAAGTCAGTCATATGCCGTACACATCATTCTGCAGGCCTAATTTTGGTCTGTTTGCAGAGTAATAGGAAGCAAGTTGGCAGAAGAATAGATAGGAGTCAGAACACCCAGTATGACACAATGATCGTTTTTGCTCCTTAACACCTGATGCGTTCGTCTCCCGCCCCACTACTTCAGTGCCCTCTGCAGTCACTGCAATTCTGACTAGCTACCTGGTCCTTCTCCCCTCTGACACAACTCCCTCCCAGTTTGTATTTTTCTGGTAAACTAGAAAGGGAAGCCTGAAAGTCCCGGAAGTAATTTGGATTGGTGGAAGGGGAGGGAAAAGCATGACTGATATTTGTACCTGCTCCCACTCCTCTGTCCCCCGTTGCCTGAAGCGCCCATTTTGTGGCTTTGACTTCTTCCTCTCTCCATCTTTTGTGCATAACCAAGTCAGTCATATGCCGTACACATCATTCTGCAGGCCTAATTTTGGTCTGTTTGCAGAGTAATAGGAAGCAAGTTGGCAGAAGAATAGATAGGAGTCAGAACACCCAGTATGACACAATGATCAACCTGCAAGATGTGAAACCATCTCAGATAAAAGTTCCTTGGTACACTGGAAATCCAGAACGAAGATTGACTCAGACATAAACTGAAGGCACTTAGCTATTTTTGAGGTATTTCAGTTCAATTAAGGTGCTTTAGTAGGGTTGCCAGGTGTACTCACCTGGCCAGTGGGGAGCTCCTTCCAGCGGACTGGAAGTTGTGCAGAGCAACTTGCAGTCAAACCAGAAGTGCCATCCCGACATGATGCCATCACTTGGAAGTGATATCATCACGTTGGAGACGTTGGGGTGATGCTCTGCTTTTGGGGCAAAATTCTATGGCAAATTTGACCTCAAAACCATAGAGTTTTGCCCAAAAAGAGTGTCGCCCCCAGTGTCCTCAACATGACGATGTCACCTGGAAGTGACATCATCATGTCGGAGCCGCACTTCTGGTTTACCCAGAAGTTGGTTGGGGGAGCATGTATTTGTGGGTGGGGAGCTAGCTGGCTGGCATCAGGAAGAAGCTCACTAAATCAGGGGATCCCTTGGCCCCACTGGGGGGTTGGGATCCCTATGCTTTAGGCACTGTCTTGCATTCCCTTTTAATGAAAGAGATCCAAGTGACAACCAGTCCCAAGCTCCATGTTTTGTTTGCGTTATTTACCTTTGCTTCATTTCTGCTTTTGCAGCTAAGACCACCTTTCACACACCTCTTTCTTGCTTATATGGAAATCTTCCCACATCATGGGAACTCCCCCACAACACCTCTGACAACTCAGGAAAATTTCTCCTGTCCTCACCTGAATTTCCTCCATCTTTCCAAGCCTGGAAAAGCCAATGTTTTGTTCCTATTATTTCTCTGCTTGTATCTCAGAGGTGCAGTGGCTCCCTCAAAATGTGTTCTGTAATTGGATCCTGAGGTATTCCTGCTCTGCTGTGGAACTTGAGTCGTATAGCTTGCTAAAAAGATTCGTGTGGAACTCCCCCCCACCCGGTAATACTAATCAAGAATTTCACAAAGATCTATAAAACTGAAAAAATTGCCAAAGAAACAGAAAGGCTCTTGAAAGATATTGAAAACTGAGAAAAGTAGAGCTCATTTTCTGTCATTAAGATTACACCTCACACTATTGATGTCATTATTGTTCAGCAAAGACAATTCTCTGAGCCTGAAGTGCTCATTTATTCTGTCCTTGAAAAGCAGTGTTGCGCTTACCTGTAACTGTTGTTCATCGAGCGATTTTCTGTGCAGGCACACACTGGGACTGCACTTGTGCAGGTCGGCCACAGGAGGCTCTCTTACAGCTATTCTGGATTTTTTTTAACTTTCCAAAGGGAGCCCCTCCCCTGCAGAGCTCCTTAGAGACTGTTTTCCTGCCTAATATAATGGTCACGTGTTCTGCAGGGAGGAGCTCCACCTTTCCCTCAGTCCTCCTGAGCTGCCATGAGTGTCACGAATGAAACTACATCCTGTGAACTCACAGTGGGGTAGGAGAGAGGGAATATGTGCCTGCACAGAAGACACCTCGATGAACAATAGTTACAGGTAAGTGCAACACTGTTTTCATCTTCAGTCTTCTGTGCAGTCCCACATTAGAAGACTACAGAGTTCCTTACCTTGGAGGTGGGGTGAGTTTTAGTGTAACAAGGAGTGCAGCACGGCTCTGCCAACTACCAAATCCCTTCTCGCATTCACATCCACAGAGTAGTGCTTGACGAAAGTCTCCAGTGACGACCATGTTACTGCACATTCAGGAACAAATCCTTTCAGACACACATCAGGAACCTCAACAAGGTACCTTTTATCTTCTACCCAAAATACACAAACCTGGCATCCCAGGATGCCCCATTGTCTCAGACATAGGCACTATCACTGTGTGTGGGTGGGGGGGGGTAACTGGATATATGGACTCTGTTCTAGGACCCTATGCCATCAGTGCTCCTAGTTATGTTCACGACACCACAGATTTTCTGAGGAAAATACAATTTTTGAACAACCTTCCAGAGAATACTATTTTAACCACCATGGATGTGGGATCTCTATACCAACATCTCACATGAAGATGGATTACAAGCCATAAGGAATAGGATTTCTGACATCACAGCTGACTTTGCCACTATACTGTGTTATTTTGTTCTCACCCATAACCACTTCAGATCTGGTGACAACTTGTTCCTTCGGATCAATGGTACAGCCATGGGCACCCGCATCAGTCCACAGTATGCTAACATCTTTATGGCTGACTTGTAGCAATGCTTCCTAAACTCCCACCCGCTCATACCTCTCTTATATTTGCAATACATTGATGACATTTTTATTGTCTGGACACATGGTAAAGAAGCCCTGGACATATTCCACCAGGCATTCAACAACTTTTACCTATGTAAGAAATACATTTTCTGAACACTATAAAAATACACAATGGACACATAGACACCACCTTATACCAGAAACCTACTGACTGACAAAGATACCTACATGCCTCCATCTACCATCCTAAACATACCAAAAGATCCACTGTATACAGCCAGGCTCTATGCTACAGTCACATCTGCTCCAATCCTACAGACAGAGATTCTCACCTGAGGGATCTACAACAACCCTTTTTGGAATGAAAGTACCCACCTGATGAAGTCAAGAAACAGATTAACAAAGCCAGAATGATACCCAGAGAAAACCTGTTCCAAGACAGGCCCAAAATAGACAATAACAGGACACCACTAGTTGTCACATACAGCTCTCAACTCAAAACAGTTCAACACATCATCAGCAACTTACTGTCTCTACTGCATAATGACAAGTACTGGGGGGGCAAACCTTTTCTTGTGCACAGATAGCCTCCCAAACTCAAACAGCTCATCCACAACAATATAACATCTAATTTGAACATGGACACTGTACCAGAGCCTGCAATAAACCCAGATGTCAACTTTGCCGCCACATACACCCAGACAACACAATCATGGAACCTAACAACATCAACTACACCATCTCAGGCTTATTCACATGTTCATCCTTTAACATTGTATATGCCATTAAATGCTAACAATGCCCTTCACTTCTCTACATAGGGCAAACAGGTCAAACCCTATGCCAAAGAATATATGGATACAAGTCGGGCATCAAGAAGCACAAAACTGAGAAACCTGTAGAACATTTCAACCTTCCAGGACATTCAAAGAGTGACCTCAAAGTAGCTTTTTAATTGCAAAGGAACTTCAGGAACAGATTGGAAAGAGAAATTGCTGAATTACAAGTTATTACAACAATCGTAACAATACACCCTCCCAGGACTTAACAGGGATATTGATTTCTTATCTCACTACATATGCTAGCCTCATCCAGCCCTTACTCGCACCAATCCTCCAGACGGGCCATACGTCCTCTTTATTTTATTTCTTATTTGGAATAATAATTAGATTAGAATAGTAGATTGTAATGTAATGTAATGAATAGTAGAACGTAATGTAATTTGGAATGATAGATTGAAATGTATTTCTTTGGTCTGGGGATAGGGAATAAAATTCTACACAGCCAATCACCCCACTTCAAAGAAGAAGATGCTGTTAAGGTCACCTCCGTGCTTGTGAGGAGACAGATGGAGTATAACAACAAGGTCTCAGTTAATTACTCTCAGCATTCCACAATTAAGAAGGGTATATTTACACATCAATCTCCAGTTCTGACATATTTACTTCCTTCACTATGTTTCCCCCCAGAATCAAACCCAAACAAATGGTAACCATATAAACTAAGCTTGTTATTCCTGTTTCTGATCCTTGAATCTGTTAAAACATCTTCATTATACTCATTTACTCCTTACCCTCTAGCTATATGTATGCACTAGTAACTTCTATTTCATTGTATCTGAAGACTGTGCTTGCACACAAAAGCTTATACCTTGAATAAAACTTTGTTAGACTTAAAGGTGCCACTGGACTAAAACTTTGTTCTGCTGCTTTAGACCAACATGGCTACCCACCTGAATCTTTCCCATTATATGCAGATAAAAGATAGTCTCTGCCTACATACTTCTATTGTAAATAGTTACTGCTTTTATCTTGTATGCATTTCACTTCTGCACTGAAATACGTTTTACATTTTCATAGCCTTCTGGTCACACCGATTGTACTTTTTTTCTCTACATGCATAGAAACTATTGAGCACATGATGCTCAGATGTAACTGGTATAACAAGATCCATGACAAATATATTACTCCTCTTATAACAGATATGGTAGGACAATCAGGTGCTGAGCAGTGTAACCGATTGTTAATTGATGGGAACCGGACAATTACCGAAACTGTGGCAAAATTTTGGGTAGCATGCTACTGCATCCGAAATACACGATCAAATATATAATAATAGTTGCCTAATAGTCTCTGTTTTATGTTCTTCTTTTACTTTATTACACTCAACTGTATTTTTATAGTTTTATTTTACTGTCCTAAATTCAGTTATATGAATGTTATATTTAAGCGTGTGTGTTCTATGGCTTGTTGCTGTAATAAATGCCTGACTGACTGACTCTACATGCAGGTGTGTGCATGCGTATGTATATCTGTTTACTGAAGGTCACAATTCATATATCTCATAAAGTGGGCTCCAGTTCTTAAAAGCAGATTAGTCTTTGTGAAAATATCAGATGCCTTTTGGACCCTGCTCTATTTTACAAGTTTATTCTCTTTATTTTAAGAGGCGCCATGGTCCATCAGGGCTATCTACAGCTTCTGTAATTAAGTATCTGTGGCCTTGCACTGAAATTAGGAGATGAACCAGGGTCCCTGGGCTGAAACTCTTGCCTTCTATGGCTACCCCTACTCCATGCACGTGCCTCTGTGCTTTTCAATAGAACTGCAGTGCAGCTAGCTTAAATATCATTTTTCATCTACTACAGCTAGGGGAGAAAAAACAGTGAAAGTAAAATGGCAAGAGTCCTTCAAACACTGAAATGCGTTTGATAATTTAAGCCCAAGCACCAAGAACAAAAATGTACTATTGCTTTATTTCTCAGAAACTTTCACCATGGATTTAGTGGCATACAGGGGGAAAGTTGATCCGTTGAGATTTTATTGATTGACCTCATTTATACTACACCTTTCTCCTCAATGGCAACTCTAAGCAATTTACATTGTCTCTCTCCTCCATTTTATCTTCACAACAACCCTGTGAGGGAGGTTAGGCTGAGAGTGTGTGACTGGGCCCAAGCTCACCTGGCAATATTTCATGGCAGAGTGGGGATTCAAACCTGGGTCTCTCAAATCCTATGCTGATACTCTAACCACTACACCATGCTGGTAACTTTTAACACCACTGGAAAAGTGAGAGCTACTTAGTAGTTTAGTTAACCAAATCAAAGACTGAGTTCAGCAAAACAGAGCCAGAAGAAATGAAAACTTGTTTCCTTTTTGCTTAATGTTTGTTTGTTGACCCTTCTTAGAGGAGTTGGAAAAGAAGATGAAAGTCTGGTTACTACTAAGCTTGGGTTGGTTTTGTGCTTTTTTAGTTGAGCATATGACAGGAAGAGCTATGTCCAACTTTCAAAGTGTCCATCACCAATACCAATCAAGAACAACAATGAAAGACAAGATTGGCTAACAGCGCCCCGAGTAATAAGCTTCTTGGCCGACAATCAGAAGGTTTTCTATCTAAAGCAATTTATATAAAATAAGTGATGAGACTTTTGTTGAGACTTTTATTAGAACATATTCCTAAAGCTCATAGAGGTTTGGAACTAGATTGGAAGAGTACAAAATATTTGACTAAGATTTTTTGATAAATAAAGCATGGGAGATGGAAAGATTATCAGCATCGACTGAAGTAGTTAGGGTAAGGGATGGACAAGTTAACTGGACTTATTTTTCTAAATATTGGAAATGTTTTAATGATTTTTTTGGAGTGAAAAGTTGTCTACTGATGTGTATCATTGTGCAACATTTTATAATAGATTGATTTGTTTATAATTGTATTGATTAACTTACAATGATATGGGTATCTGGAAGTACTGGGAACTTGGTGGGCATTCAGTAAATACTTGTTTAATGTTTATTATTAGTACAAGATCCTTTATTAGCATATATTTCTATATATATGTATATTCTCCCTTTAAGAAAAAAATAACATCTAATCACCTTTTAAGTAAGACATATTTTGACATGTGGTTTAGATCCAAGATTTAAATTCACAACAGAATGTGGCATAATTGGACCAATATTCTCAAAAGAATGTAATTAATCAAATCACAAACCTGTAATAAATATGGTCAGAATTAAAACAGAGCAGCAGCACCGCCTAGTGGCACTAAGAGATTATCAAAAGCTGCTCCTTGCACAAGCCTACTTTTTAATTTAGTTCATTTACTGCAGAAAAAAAAATATTGCCAAATTATTCAAAGAGAAATTCACAGCTATTGCAGGGCACCTCTAGTGCACACCAATTTGGTGTAGTGGTTAAGTGTGCGGACTCTAATCTGGGAGAATCGGGTTTGATTCCCCACTCCTCCACTTGCAATTGGCTGGATGACCTTGGGCAAGCCGTAGTTCTGATAAAAGCTGTTCTTGAAAAAGAGTAGTTTCTGTCAAGAGCTCTCTCAGCCCCACCTACCTCACAGGGTGTCTGTTGTGGGGAGGGTAAGGGAAAGGAGTTTGTAAGCTGCTCTGAGACACCTTTGGGTAGTGAAGGGCGGGGGATAAATCCAATCCTTCTTCTTCTTCTTCTTCTTCAAATACTCCATTCTTGAGCAAGGTGATTGAATGGATGGTGGATGGACAACTTTCAGCTTTCCTGGATGAAGTACATTGATTAGACCCCTTCCAGTCTTGGTTTAGGCCTAGTTATGAAATTGAAATAGCCTTAGTTGCCTTGGTGGATTACATGTGCTGATAGATAGGCAGGGAGTATGACTCTGTAGATACTCCTGGACCTCTCAGCAGCTTTTGATACCATACCATTAATCATGGTATCCTTTTGGATTGTCTATTCGGACTGGGATTGGGAGGCACCATTCCGCAGTGGTTCTGGTCCAAAATGGAGGGTAGGCTTCAGAAGGGGGGGGCTGCTGCTCAGCCCCTTGGCCTTTGGTCTATATGGTCCTGTGAGGTTCCATCTTGTCCCCTACACTCTTTAACATCTACATGAAACTGCTGGGTGAGCTCATTTGGAATTTTGGTTTGGCCTGTGGATGATATCTCGTGCTTCCAGCTGATCCTGTGCAGGTTGTAGAAACCTGGAAATGGTGCCTGGAGGCAGTTTTGGAGTGGATGCGGGATAATAAATTGAAGCTTAATCCCAACAAGATGGAAGTGCTACTGGTAAGTGGAAGATCTGACCTGGGATTTAAGGTGTTACCCATTCTGGATGGGGCTGCATTCCCCTTGAAGGAAAAAGCCCGTGTAGCCCGGTACCCATTCTGGATGGGGCTGCATTCCCCCTGAAGGAAAAAGCCCATGTAGGGTGCTCTTGGACCCAAGCTTACTGCTGGATAAGCAGGTGGCAGGAGTGCTTTTTACCAGCTTCAAATGGTTAGCCATCTAAGGACTTTCCGGGGCAGAGAAGATCAAACCATTGTGGTTCATGTGCTGGTTACATCTAGATTGGATTACTGCAATGCACTCTGTGTGGTGTTGCCCTTGAAAAGTTGTCAAAAACTTCAGTTGGAACAGAATGCTGCAGCCAGGATGCTGACTAGAGTGAGCTATAGGGACCATATCCCTCTAGTCTTGGCCCATCTGCACTGGCTCCCAATTTGCTTGCAGGCACAATTCAAGGTGCTGGTGTTGACCGTCAAAGTCTTAAGGCTTGTGACCAACACACCTGAAGGACTACCTAATCCTCTATGAACCCATCTGACCAGTATGGTCATCTTTGGAGGCCCTCCTTTGGGTGCTCCCACCTTCTGGGGAGTAACTCAGGAGAGGGCCTCCTGTCATGGCCAAAGCTCTGGAGCTCTCTCCCCAGAGAGATTCGTCTTTTTCTGTTGCCTTCTTCTGCTAGTGAGCAAAGACCTTTTTGCTTCATTTGGCATTCCCTCAGTGTTCCATCCTTCCTAACCAATCTTATATCTTGAATGTATTTGTACTTTTTGAATTGTTTTGATGATGTATATTTGGGATGTGTGATTTTAATGATTTTAAAATGGGATTTTATCATGTATGTTTTAAATTGTTAGCTCCCTTGGTGGCCTTTGTAAGAGCAGAAAGGCATGATTCAAATTTTCTCAGTTTTCAATATCTTTCAAGAGCCTTTCTGTTTCTTTGGCAATTTTTTCAGTTTTATAGATCTTTGTGAAATTCTTGATTAGTATTACCGGGGGGGGGGGGGGGGGGGGGGGTCCCCATGAATTTTTTCAAGTTCCCCACAACAGACACCCCATGAGGTAAGTGGGGCTGAGAGAGCTCTTTCCAGAACTGTCCTTGAGAGAACAGCTCTGGTCAGAACTATGACTTGCCCAAGGTCATCCAGCAGTTGTAAGTGGAGGAGTGGGGAATCAAACCCAGTTCTCCCAGATTATTTTATATATTTATCTTATTTTATTTAATTTGTATCCCGCCCTCCCAGCCATGGCAGGCTCAGGGTGTCTTACAGAATATATATAAATATTAAAATAACAAGATATGTTAAGACAAAAAAGTTAGATTAAAACCACAACATATAAAATGCAGATTTCAAGGAACTTAAATATTATTAAAAGATGGCAGAGTTCTCTCAACATCCAAGCTCTGGCAAACAAGCAGGTCTTGCAGCACCTCCTGAAGAGGTCTGCATGGAAGGGGTTCCTCACTTCTTCAGGGAGCCCATTCCACAGAGTTGTAGCCACAGTGGAAAAGGACTGAGCTCTGGTCAATGCTAGATGGGTCACCCGAAGTAGTGGGATAACCAACAGATGGCTGCCTGATGATGTGGCTGTTGCACAGAGACACATGGAAGGTGAAGCCTTCAAATATGTAGGTCCCAGATCATGAGGGGCTTTAAAGGTCATAACCAGCACCTTAAATTGGACTTGGAAATAGACTGGCACCTGCATTCTGGATCAGCTGTCATTTCTGGGATGTCTTTGAGGGTACCCCCATGTAGAACATGTAGTAATCCAACCATGAAGTTACAGAATTTTGCATTCTGGATCAGCTGTCATTTCTGGGTTGTCTTTGAGGGTACCCCCCATGTAGAACATGTTGTAGTAATCCAACCATGAGGTTACAGAATATGAACTATTTTCAAACTATTTTCAAAGACTGCAGGGATACATGACAGGAAACAACAGATAACAAGTACGAAGGATGGCAAATGAAGAGGTTTCAGAGAAAGGTGATTTTTTTATTGTCAGTCAGTCACCGTAATGTTACATAAAAACGGATGCAAAAAGGATTTTTAAAAAATGCTGGTGGTCTCCTGCTGGACTGCTGCAATTTCCCACCCACAGCAATCAGTGGAGAGAAGTGTGCCTGCACCAAATGGCACCTACTCTGGAAATCTGTAAAATTAAACCCTTTTGTTCATTCTGCTTGAAACTTAAGAGGGTGGACTATGTTCTGTGGAAACTTGGTGCCATTATCTTTAAAAACAGCTGCCCCTGACCCTTGAACTTGTTCCTCATTGAAAATAATGGTCCTGAAATTGTAGAACCTGAAAACCCCCCCTCCACAGATTTGAATCCTGAAGTGGTAATGTCTTATCTGAAAATCAGCAATCATGGTAAACATTTTCCCTGCCAAATCCCAGATCTAAAATAATAATTTTTTCCCCCAGAGCACACCCCTACTCCACATCTCTCCAAAATTAAATATACTTTCCTATACACATGTGTGCTCAACTTTCATATAAAGAACCAACCCTTCAAGTTTTCAAATGCTAAAGCTCTAAAATTCAGATTGCATATCATTTAAAGGGATAACATTTTATAGTACTGTGAAGCACTTTACATAAAAAGGAAACTGAAGAAACTTATATAAAGAAGGAAAAGGAGAAACGAATTAAAAAACAATAACTTAGTCATAAACTGCTGTACAAAGACCACCCAAATTACAAATAGGCATCAGTGTGCCTTTAAAATAATTGGGTAGGAATACTATTTTATGTCCATAGAAATGTTCATAATTTCTTCTCAACTTCTTTGCAGGAAGACTATTCACCTTGTATACAAATTAAAAAGAGAAGGATGCGTTCAGGAGAACATTATGTGCCACTGCAATTCCAGTTCATTAAAATTGTCATGACTTTTTACATGAATCTTAACTGAACACAGAATGCAATCCATTGTTTTCAGTACTTGGTACTGATATTCAAGAGTTCATGAATGAATAAATCTAACTTTTTATAATAAATGATAGAGACAAAGGGTGGAATCCAGAGGGTTATATCGTTGCCATGCAACAGAACATTTCTTAGGGTCCTCTTCCCACTACCAGACTTCACGCTCCCTGAAAAGCTAATTCTAAAGGTTGAGGGTTCCTCTGTATTCAATGCAGTGCAAAGAACTACAGTCAGAAAGCAAAATCAGCAAAACACCCCCCCCCCCAAGCTTCACGCTTTGCACTGGGTTGTTTGTATCCTGGCCAGCACATTTCAAAATAACATCCTTAAAAAAGAAAATAGGGACAGGTCGAAAATTAATGATTCATTCATGGACAATTTCATTTCTACAGTATATGGAAAACTATCAAAATTGCAATTATGAAGAACTTTTAATGTAGAAGAGCCACAACTTCAGAAAACCCACTAGCTTTACATTTTAATCATGATACCTTAAAATGCCTTCAAGAATTCATTAAAAACAAATACTGTGATATAACTGGCCGACACAGGCTTTAAATTAAATTGCTCTATCAATTTCAAATGCACCTTTGTCAAAATGTAATTGTTTCAATTAAATTGCTGTGCATTCATTGACACTGAGTAATAAGCCGTATTTATAAGGCTTTAGCTTTTAAGACTATATACTGACAAGGAAATTCAAATAATGATTGGTGCACTGAAACAAGACCAATCATTGGATCTTTATCAATATCTGAGGTTCTCTAATAGCATTTACAAATGTGCTAGACATTATGCTCAGTGAACAATTTGGAAAAAAACCCCTTTGTTTCAATTTTCTCCCCACCACCTTACTAAAAAAATACAGTCATATGTTGATATTAGGAACTGTGATCAAATCAACACTACTAAAAGCAATCCAGAGTACATGTTCATCAGTGCAAATCACACACATGGACACTCACTTATCCAAGCACTTATTCTTAATAAAGATAATTTAACAAATTATTATCTGATGATTACCTATCAAAGGAAGTTTCATTTTTAAAAACGTGATCTCAAATGTGCAGGTTTCTAAGTAACCTTATGATGGATTACATGAAATTACTTGGGTAAATTTCTGATTTAGTTGAAACCAAGATGGTGTCTATTCTTACTATGCCTTAAAACCACACAGTTTGAAATCTGAAGCTTAGGTTTCCAAATGTAGTCACTGTTACTTCTCTTGTAAAGATGAGATCACACACTTCCAGTGTGTTTTTAAGAAATCCTAAAACCACAGTTCCTAGCAGCATTTTTCCAGCAAGTCATTTGCAGGCAAGGTATCAATTTAGACTGCAAATGGACTTTAAGATATAGCTGATCAATACTGAAATAAAAAAGTCTTTGACACTGTGATGAGAAAGATAAATTCAAATTGTGACAAATATACTGAGCCTGACATGTATCCAATAAGAATACTGTCAATGACCACAGCTTGGGGCAGCAGAGCAACTACTGTCCCACCCCCTGTACATTCTTCTACGTTTAATATTTTAGCTGGTCTTGCGAACCATCAGCTATCTTAATTTAGGGGAAAGCAGCATAAAGTTGCAACAGGGAACCAAAAATTAAAAAAACCCTTCTTTTAAAACGGCATTCAAAAAATTCAAGGCACTTAAGACAAAAATTCTTTCTCCAGTTCATATATTGATGGCCGACATGATTTACCCTTCATTCTGCACAAAGGCACTGTACAATCTCTGTTCTGACCCTCAACATCAATATCAAGTAATGAGGGCATGTGGGATTTAGTTCTCTCCTCCGTATCTGTTAACGAGTTAACCCTGGAACCTCTATCACCCTCTAAATGATCCATTTCAAAAGGGCTTGTCTTCACACTTTGCGACACAGCCTGCCAAGGATCTAGACGGCTTCTTAAAGAAGAAGGTCGAGGTCTTGGTATAATATTGACAGTTCCTTGCTTTTCCGGAGACGCATCGCTGGAGAAGTTTCTTTGTAAGATTAATGGAACAAGTGGAACTTCAGGGACACCATTAGCTAGGAGGATGAGAAAAGGATAAAGAGAATATCACAACAATCATCTATCTTATGATAGTGTAGTAATGTTAAGCATAAAAGACAAAGGGGCCCACAAGGCCCCTGCACAAGCAGAAAGCATTTTGCTTGTACACAGGGGAAGGGGAGTAATACTCATTTCTTCAGCTGAAGCTTCTGAAATACATCCCATGGCATTCCAGAAGATCACTTGACACTCAGGAGTGGTTTTTGGCAGGAAGGGCTGCAGAAGATTGCAGCAAGAAGGAAGGGGGAAAGCCCTACTCTTTTGAATAGAGCTCCTGTTATAGTTCTTAGGATCCAACTCAATGACTTGAGCTACAGAATCCTAGACACTGCCAAATTACTAAAAAAAATCCCCAAGGAGGGGCTGTGACAGAAGACTGGAGCTAGGGCATCTTACATGTTTTTTTCTTGTGTCATAAATATAAACAGATGAAATAGTGTGGAATGGGAGATATAGCCACAGTAAAACATAGGGAGAATCCTACATTACATCTATATATATAAAAGAAAGTCCCCTCACCGTAAAATCAACACCCAGGTCAAACCCCTGGACCTAGAAACACCAAATTCGGGGAGAGAGCTCCTACCATGATGTAGGTGCTCACTAAGAAGGGATTTTTAGAAATTCGACCCCTAAGGGGGTCAAAAGGGGTCAAATGTGCTCCCCCCATTGATTCCTATGCAGTTGCCAGGCTGCTGCCTCCTTGAACCCCCCACTCTCTGATTGGTCAGCTGCAGAGCTCAGTGTTCTGAGGTAAAAAAACCCCAACACTTACAGGAGACTGCACAGAGCTAATGACAGTTGAGGAAATCAGGAAGAGCCAACAATCACCTGTGAGGTCCAGTAATGCTGCTGACCCAGCCTCTCTGATGGCTTCCAACACACTCCCCCCACCTCCTACACTTGACAGGCGGTTGTCTGTCAGGTGCAGCAGCGGTTACAGCGTGCTTAAAGCCCTGAGGGAGCCCCACCCCAGCAGTAACACCTTAGGGATCCTGCCGGACCAGCCTCCATAGTGGCTTCTAATACTCCCCCTCCCCTCCTACAGGCAGCTGCCTGTCAGGTGTTGGAGAGGAGGTGGGATGCTTACAGCTGCCAGGGAGGTTTGCTCAGCAGGACTGCTTTAGCCCTGCTGCTGACCCAGCCTCTCCGATGCCTTTAAATACAATCCCTCCCAACACCAGACAGGCAGGTGTCTGTCAGGTGAAGGAGCAGGACCAGGGTACTTTAATCCATCAGGGACACCACCCCAGCAGGATCACCTTAGTGATGCTGCTGGCCCAGTCTCTCTGATGGCTTCCAACATACTCCCCCCACCTCCTACACCTAACAGGCGGTTATCTGTCAGGTGCAGCAGTGGGTGCAGCGTGTTTAAAGCCACGAGGGAGCCCGCCTCAGCAGTAACACCTTAGTGATCCTGCCAGCCCAGCCTCCACAGTGGCTTCTAGTACTCCTCCCCCCTCCCCCCCTACACTGGACAAGCAGCTGCCTGTCAGGTGTAGGAGAGGAGGTGGGATACTTACAGCCGCCGGGGAGGTTTGCTCAGCAGGATTGCCTTAGCCCTGCTGCTGGCCCAGCCTCTCCAATGCCTTTAAATACAATCCCCCCCCAACACCAAACAGGTGGGTATCTGTCAGGTATAAAAGCAGGGCCAGAGTACTTTAATCCTTCAGGGATGCCACCCCAGCAGGATCACCTTAGCGATGCTGCTGGCCTAGTCTCTCTAATGGCTTCCAACACACTCTCTCCACCTCCTACACCTAACAGGCAGTTGTCTGTCAGGTGCAGCAGCAGTCGCAGGGTGCTTAAAGCCACGAGGGAGCCCACCCCAGCAGTAACGCCTTAGTGATCCTGCCAGCCCCGCCTACACAGTAGCTTCTAATACTCCCCCCTGTTCCGCTCCTACACTGGACAGGCAGCTGCCAGGAGGAAGCAACTTAGGAATGCGGCAAAGACATTTGCACATAGTACTCCTGCGGGGCACTGAGCTGCGCAGGCCAAGTACCAGCAAGATCACCCTGAGGTGCTCAGAACAACACAGTCTCCATATGAGCAAAACAATCCAGGGACCCAAGTAGAGAGGCCATCACTTTCGTGGAAGGTGGCAGGAACTGACTTAACAGGTTATTCTTCTTAAATGGACAGTTCTATGTGGCCAGGGCCGGCGCGCCCACTAGGCGAACTAGGCGCTCGCCTAGGGCGCGCCGGCCCTCAGGGGCACCAAACTGCGCCCCCAAAAGCCCGCTGCCGCCGCCACCCTAACTGGGTGATCGCCGCCGCCGCCATGGCGGCTGGTAAGGAGCAGAGGCAGGAAGCGCTGGGAGGTTGTGCCCTCTGGCCCCCGCGGAAGTTGAGCCCCCCCCCCGCACCAGAGAAAAGAAAGGCGGCTGGGATCGGGTCTCTGCCCACCCGCCCCTCTCTCTCTCTCTCTCCCCCTGTGTCAAGGGAGGGAAGCAGGGGAGGGAGGGAGGAAGGAACGCAGCGAGGAGGCAGAGGGCGGCATGGGGGGCAGGGGCGCTCCTCTTCCTCCTCCTCCTCAGCATTGGGCACAGTTCAGTGCAGCCCCGGCAGCGGCGCCAGGCGTGGGAGCTGCTGCGGCAGCCACCCGGCATAGACTGGCGATCCAGGGCCTGCTGCGCTGCACCCGGCTAGCGCTCCAGCGGGCCAGCTGCCCTGGCATGGCTGTTGCTACCGCCGCCTCCTTCTCCTCTGCTGCCGCCGCTTGGCTCAGCTCAGCAGCAGCAGCCGGGGCTCTGGAGACGCTGGCCCCAGGTGGGCAGGCAGGCACTGGCACTTGGGGGGGCGGGGGAGGGACCGGCGGCAGCGGAGGGACCAGAGGGATCGATCAGATTGAATTTCTACCCCGCCCTCCCCGCCGAGGCAGGCCCTGGCTGGGACCTTGAAGCTGTGGCGTTTGGTGAGCAAAAATCCTATTTTGTGAGCTGCTGAAATTAAAGTTCTGAGCAGGCGATTTGGCTGCTGAATGAATTAGTTTGCTCTGGAGCCGTCCTTCCAGAGTGGAGGCACGCCTCCCCCCAGAAGTGTGGCCCCTCCCCCCACACAATTAAGGTCGCTGTTCCCCCCCAAGGGAGAAGCTGGGAGAAGCCCGCGCGGTCGCCTGCACGCCAAGCCAGGGGTTCGCAGCTTGGAGTGCACTGGAGGAGCAGGGCAGGCAGCCCAGTGGGCGGAGGGGGCGGTCCCAAGGAGGAGGGCTTCCATCTCTCCAGGCCCCACCTGGAGGTTGGCAACCACGTACTTGGGTGCACGGGGGGGGGGCGCTAGAAGGTAGTCCTGCCTAGGGTGCAAAAAACCCTCGGGCCAGCCCTGTATGTGGCCTGCTCCAGAGAGAGGTCACCAAGCAGCCTGGTGATCCTAGCACCTGAGGGCAGAACCACCAATGTGGTCTACAGAAAGGTCCTTCGGTAGAGAGAGAAAAAGTACGTATGTCTCACTTCATTTTTTATACTACAATCTTCTCCACTAGAATTCCTACAACAAATATCACATTTCAAACTTCACATCATCGATATTATAACTGGATTTACAGAAATACCGTAGCGAAGCACGGATATCAAGCTAGTCTGACTATACAACACTCAAATCCTTTCCACTATTATTAATCTTAAACAGACTAACAAAAGCTGAACAGCTTCAGGAGAGATAGTGGTAAAGAAGCATACTGGATTGACCTAAAACTCTTGTCATTTCTTACATCCATGAATGTGAGGAAATGGTATATGCATTCTGTGTAAAATACACAGAGAACGGTTCATGTTTGTAGTAGTCCAGGATGCTATACATAAAATGTGAACTTTGCACTGCAAAAAACCTGAGGTACGTGTTAGTATTTAAGAATTGTGGTTTCTGTATTTAAGAACTTGGGATAAACTATCTGCACTTACTCTCTTTTACTCTGTATAGCAAGAATTGCATGCATTTTAGTGGTACATGTTCCTCACTTCCTCTGTATCATTGAAGGTATGAATAACACTGCCATATACTACTTGCATATACCATTTCCATTATTTCTTTTGTTACCTTATAGTTTCCTGGTCTTGTTTTATTTGTAATGAATATATGAAATTGGACACTTTATTCTACTCACTTGTGGTATGACATGGATTTCCATCCGACATGGTCCTTCTGTGCCCCAAAATTCTCACTTTGGAGGAAGAGACATTTGTTGTACATTGGGATTCCTTTTTCAGAAGATGGCTGGGACATGGCAAGTTAGAATCAGTGGCAGGAACAACTCTGGCAATATGTTCTTTTCTATTCACAGGGCTTTCAGCCACCAAACATTTAATAGGACCATCTCTGTCACTGGGCAGTGATGTCCTTGCAGTAATATCTTCACTGCCAGACTGGAGAAGGCATTTTGTGGAAGCAGAAGACAAAGACAGAAGATCCACAGTGCTTGCAGATGGGCTTAATGAAGGAATGTGTATCTCCTCTTTTTTGGACTGCAACCTTACAGGGCTTGCACTTCGACGAAACTTGGAAGCTCGCTGAAACAGTCCATCACGCTTCTTCTTTTCTTCCTTAGCCAACCCTTCCTCTGGAGCCTGCAACCTATTCAGCTCTCTGATATCCGAGCCCAGAGCTACAGATGCAAGCAGGACAGTACATCCATATAATACAGAGTCAGTTTTCTTCTTCTGCAATGTTCTACTGAGACTGTTTGTGGGTGTCATTTGTGGAGTGCTATTTGTGGAACTGGCTGAATTTCCTTCTTCAAAGCTCTCCTGTTCTACAGAATTTAATCCTTTTTCATCCTTCCCAAGAGGTAGATCAATATAGGCCTTCCCAAGAGGTAGATCAATATAGGCCTGATTTGGCAATTTTAATTGTTTTGGCCGCTTGGCGTCCAGGCCTTCAGGGGAAAGCTTCTGTTCTGTAGATGAAACATTTGTTTAGATGTTAACTCCAACAATAAATGGAGAAGCTGCCATTTGCCACAAAAACTTTTATGTCAAAAAGCAACTGGAAATCTTAACCAGTCAAAATTAATTAATGACTTTTGATTTAACCACTGAGATCTACTACGATTTTTCTAATAGATCAATAGTAAATTTCTCTGGATTTTTGCATTGGTACTCGTCACTTTGTGATCCCCCCCCCATTTTAATTAACAGCTTTGGAGCTCGATTCCACATCAAATAAAACATGTAATAGCCCCAGGGCCTGACTTTATTCCTCCTGAGCTATTCTTAATGAACCCCGAGTGGTGGGGGCGATATCTAGCTTCTTGTTTCTCATTAATAAATAGCTCGGGTGTAATACCTGAGGACTGGAGATGTTCGATCATTGTGCCTATTCATAAGAAGGGTAGTAGATCAGTCCCACAAAATTACCGCCCTATTAGTCTCCTCTCAATCCCAGGGAAAATTTATGCAGCGCATTTACTTGACAGATTAACAGACTGGATGGAACAAAACTCTTATCTATCTCCGGAACAAACGGGCTTTAGGAGAGGGTCTTCAACT
>NW_015159810.1:25537-30743 GCF_001447785.1 Gekko japonicus
TGGTCCCGCAAATTTTATATGGCTGTGGAGTTTGGATAGAAGCTGTAGCGGAAAAATTAGACTCCCCTCTCCACATGTTCCTTAGAGACATTGCAGCAGTGCCGAGATGTGTGGTAGGCACGGCCCTTAGGGTGGAATTCGCCCAGCCATCAATTGAGAAAAGAGCATGGCAGCTGGCATTCACATTGTTTACCAACAAAGAAAGTGGAGGGGTTCCCACTAGTGGACCAGGCTTCGCGCACCTGATTCAGAGGGACACTCACATAAGTGACAGAACTAAGTTAATTCTCGATCCAAATTAGAATCTCTGCATTGGTAGTACCCCCCCACAGCAAAAGGAGGCCCTTAAGCTCATAAAAACTAAATTAAGGGAAGTGGACCTCAGCAGTACATTGTGTAGAGCCCGGCGTACATGCTCGGGTCTAGCCCTTGGCCTTCCACCGCCGTCGGTGATTCCGACTTATTGTTACACTTTCAAAAGTTCAGCACTGCGCAGAGCCTTCACGTTGGCTAGACTGAATACTTTTCCGTCGAATATAGTCTTGGGCCGCTTTCAGGGAATCCCGTTCTCTGAACGGCTGTGCGACTGTAACCTAGGTAGGGTGGAGACGATGGATCACATAGTGCTAGCTTGCCCCAACTGGAAGATGGAGAGGCAGAAGTATATTATACCTATCTTGACAGAAGAAAATCTCCCCTCCCTTCCCTGGTCAATTTCTGTTCTTTTATCCGACAGAGCTGATTCAGTCACCAAAGCAGTGGCCACGTTTTGGCCCTGGTGGCAAAAAAAAGGAACAAGGAGGGGAAAGTTCAAACTGTGCTGATTTGATGTAGCGGGTACCAGTTGGAAGAATTATCTCATGTGGTTTGACGATTTTAGCCAGTGTAACACACTCATATTGGGAAACGTACCCTATTGTCCATGTATGAGCTTTTTAAATAGTCTTGATGTTTTACTTGTTGGTTTTATTGCATAAATGTGTGTACGTGTGCTTAAGACTACTAGTCATGCAAGCCGAAATAAAATATATATAAAACATGTAACCACAGTATATAGATAGAGGTATCACTCAAATACGTCTACTTTGACTATGACAAATGATTTACCTCTGAATAAGTGGCTTCTTAAATCTCAATAGCAAACCAACACAGCTATACACAAGTAACATTCTTCTTCTAGGCTTTCTAACCACTCAAACTTCAGGAAGCAGTTGTTAGAAGCGGCACTTATTAAGCAATTTTAAATGACAACAAATATCGTACAGAAAAAAATGTTGGACACTTACTATGAAAGTTCCTTCTATTCTGAGGTAGGGAGGGCATCTTAACATGGGTGACTCCCATCAATTAGTCAAGGAGACAGGATTTAGATATCAATTTCCTGTTTTCACAGATGGGGGTCACCTGCTCAGCAGGTCCCAAAGCCACAGATCTCCTCAGTTATTTTATAACTTAAATTGACATGAACAGGTAAGAACATGAACTAGCAGTCAAAGGGGAGGAAAAACAGTGTTCAGAATATTAATTTGGAATCAATAGAAGATCAGCCATCCAGAGCTTCTCCCCTTTCATCCAGGGCAGGGATAAGATGCCCTCAGAGTAGAAGGAACTTCCACAGTAAGTGACCTTTCTCACTCTGAGAGGGACAGAATCTTTATATGGGATTTCCAATAGCAGTTTTTCTCATGTTGAATGGGAAGGGTGATTTTATTCTGGGGATACCACCTGCTGCAAAACCCTCTGACTAAAGGCAGCACTGGTGAAGGCAAGGGAATTTATTTTGTAATGCTTTACAAACATTGATGATGACACCTACGTGGCTGGCTTGCATATCTCAGGCATTAGCATTAAAGGGTCTTCATCTTGCAGAGCTGTGAATAGAATCGGGTGTAATGCCCAGTAGCACCGGAAGTTTTGGGGACAGAATAATGAGCTGTCTAGGCCACCTACTCAGCACTATCTTGGAAACTGTCTTCCCTAAAAACAGAGGACAAAATGATGTGAAGATATAATCTGAGTAACTTTTAGGCACAGTCCTGAGCAATACTCCCTCTAAACTGTGGAGTCCTGTGAGCAAAAATTTTGCTTTGTGAGCTACTGGCATTAAAGTTGTGAGAAAATGATTTGGCTACCGCATAAATTAGTTTGCTTTGGAGCCATCCTTCCTGAGCTAAGACAAAAATTTGTGAGCTGGAGGCTAAAAACTGACCTAGCTCACACTAACTCAGCTTAGAGGGAACATTGGTCCTGAGGTATATTCTGAGTGCCTTTTTTAGGTCTAGTGTATACCGGTCCTTCTCTTTGGGGTAACCTGTTTGGGGGCAGAAGCGATGAAAAACAAAGCTCACTTTGGAAGTAAAGGTACAGTCAGTTCTTAAGACAAGCTTATCTTTATGGAAGACAGAGTCCCTTCCTAGCTGACACTGTACAGTCAGTTCTTAAGACAAGCTTATCCTAGCTGACATTGCTTACAGTTCTGACACCCTGTTAACTGAGGTGACTGCTGTTAGAAAAAGAAACTTGAGAGTAAGGAATTTAAGGGATACTTCTCTAATTGTCTCAAAAGGAGGACCTGTGAGTGCTGACAGGACAGCATGAAGGCATCATGATGGAAATCTGTGAACTACTGGAAGAAATCGGTGAACTACCACTTGAATAGTCCCTTGAGAAAACAAATGGCATGTGGATGTCTGGTTAAAGATACTCCATTCACCTGCTTGAGTATGGTTGTTAAGTCAAGTACTTTTATTGCGTTGACACAAAGTCATCATAACAAACCTTAAGTATGGTTGACAGGGGCACTACCTGCCTGTGTTAGGCGTCAGCTCTCATTCTTTGATTTAAACCTGAATGAAGAATGTCTGGGACTTGTTGAGAGGGTGTTGTGAAGGGGTTACATCTTTTCCTTCTGCACCAGCAAACTGGCTTTCCAGGTAACGTTGTAAATCCTGGAGGTGGAAGGTCTTCTTGAGGACAGCACTGTTTCAGTCACCTAGTTTGGGTATCCCAGCTCTAGAAGATGTTGCCACTCAATTTCCAAGTGGCTAAATGTAGTCAGGCTGGATCTGGGTGCGATATTGGACCCTTGGGAGAGAATGTCCAAAACCATGAGATCCTCCATGGAGGGGAGACTGACAGCACACCAGACTGGAAAATCACAACCTGTGTGGACAATGGGGTGCCACACAGATGAGTGTGGCCTTCTCTGACTTGATCTTCCTCATGAGCTTCAGGATGAAGGGAAAGAACAGTATGCAAGGCTTAAGGACCAAGAAGAGGTCAAGGCATCGATCTGTGCTGGGTGCCTGGTATCTCGCAAAGAATGTCATTGTCTGACCGCTTAGGCTGCATGAAAAGCGATCTACCTCTAGTTTCCTGAACCTCAAGGAGATCTGATGGAATATTTCTGGTTTCAGTGTCGATCCACTGTGTTCAACTATCTGTCTGCAGAGCCAGTCTGCTTGCACATTCAGATGTCCTTGAATATGTTCTGCACACAAAGAGGTTAAGTTCCTCTCTGCCCATGCATGGAGACACAAGGGTTCTTGGTGAAGAACCAAGGACCTGATTCCTCCTTGCTTGTTTAAATATGCTTTGGCAGTTTAGCTGTTTTTTTGTCCTTACCAGCACACGGCTCTGATGTATGAGAGGTAGGAAATGTTGAAGAGCTAATCTGATTGCTTTGATTTCTAACCAATTGATTTTATTTTATTTTTTTGCCTTGTCTTGTCTGCTACAGACTCCCTGGACATAACTTTCCTAGCAAGAGACCCCCAACCTTTCAGACTGGCATCTGTCATTAGTTTGGACTCAATAGACTCTAACTTGGAATTAGGAACACTCTTCCCTGGGAGAGGTTATGCTAACTGGACCACCATCTCATACTCTGATGTAGGGGATCAAAAATCCCTATCGTCAGATTTTATCCTTACTATGATCTCCAATTGAGGACAGCGCTGTTAGGAGAATCTGTTGCAATGGTCTGGCATGGAATCTTGCCTATCACACTGAGTCAGTACAGGATATCAATAATCCTTATAGGTGAGCTAGAAAGGTGAAATCTGTGTATTTCAAGCTCAAGACCTGTTTGGCTGACTTCACAAGCTTTAGTATCTTGTCTGGCAGAAGGAAAAATTGGCTTGTGTTGAGTTTATGCCATCACCCCCAGGTGAAAGATATGCTGGCAAGGTTCCAATGCATTGATGAAGAAACTGTGGTCCTGTAGGCACCTCACATTGGCAGCTATGTCTTTGTGAGCTTTCTGCTTGGTTGGGGAGCATACTAAGAGGTCTAGGCAGGGGTGTATGCACACTCCCTGTTAATGGAGGAGAGCTATCAAGGCTACCATAACCTTGTAAAAAACCCTTGGGCTGTCACAAAGCCAAAGAGAAGAATTTTGAACTGGTAGTGGCCATCTGTATACGAAAACCCCAGGAACCTGGCAGGACAGAAGGATGGATACATGTAGTCATTCTGCATTAAGGCCTCAGCTCCAGACCTCAGGGTCTCCATATGGAAGTATCTGTGTTTGTAAATCTGTTAAGGATTTTTAAGTTCAGTATTGCTCTCCAGTCCCTTGGGAATGGAAAAATACGGAGTAAATTCCTTTAAATTTTTCTGTTGATGGTACCTATTCTACAGCCCTGATTCCCAGCAGATGCTGGATTGCAGCCTATCTGAAGGAAATAGTCACTAACTCTGTGGAATAACCACAGAAAATCATATCCTTCATCCACTTGTCGAATGGAAAAATACGGAGTAAATTCCTTTAAATTTTTCTGTTGATGGTACCTATTCTACAGCCCTGATTCCCAGCAGATGCTGGATTGCAGCCTATCTGAAGGAAATAGTCACTAACTCTGTGGAATAACCACAGAAAATCATATCCTTCATCCACTTGTCTTTTTTTTTTTTGGTAAACAAATTTTATTTTCTTAGGAATTCAACATTTAAAATTAACCCATTTCATCCTTTCCATTGTCTACCCCGTTCCCAATTCCTCCCCTCCCTCCAGTGGCTTCCCGCAATGCTTCCCCCCCCCCCCCCCCACATTTCCTTACCTTCTCTATTATTAATTTTCTTATTGACAGTCTCAAGATAACATCATTTGACTTAATATTGATCTAAACATATTAAGTTTTGTTTCACATCCCAGTTCTTTTCCAGATATATTTTAAAGTCACTCCATTCTTGAAAAAACACGTCA
>NW_015159810.1:31053-31229 GCF_001447785.1 Gekko japonicus
ATGAGCCCTCATGACTCTTACATTTCCAGCATTTATTTGACATATTCTGGTTCATATTCGCAATTTTCTTCGGAGTCATGTACCACCTATACATCATTTTATAACAATTCTCTCTAACATTGGTACAAGGCGATATCTTAATAGAGTTTTTCCACAAATATTCCCAGGTTTCAATA
>NW_015159810.1:33477-37936 GCF_001447785.1 Gekko japonicus
AAGAAGGAGGGAAAGAAAGAGCGAGAAGGGAAGAAGGAGGGAAAGAAAGAGCGAGAAGGGAAGAAGGAGGGAAAGAAAGAAAGAGCGAGAAGGGAAGAAGGAAAAGAGGTAAAGAGAGAGAAGGAAAGAAGAAGGAAAAGAGAGGAAGGAAGGAAGAGAACGGAAAGAGAGAAAGAAGAGGAGGGGGAAAAGGGCAAAGAGATGGGGGGGAGGCTCTCCCACCCCCACTCCCCCAATCAAGCCTCCACCACCCCCACGGATCCGTCACTTACCCTGGGAGGCAGCGGGGGCCCTCTTCTGCCCTCCCACAGGCCGCAGCGCTCTGGCGCTGGCCCGGGGAGGCGGCATGGGGCCACAGCGCGGGGAGCTGGATGCAGGGCTTGCTGCCACCGCCATTTGTTCCAGTGCCTGGGCTCCTGGAGCAGCGCTCCGGTGCGCTCCGGCCCCAAAAGACCCCTGGGCAAGGCAATTTCTGACTCTGCTTTGTCTTTCAGAATAGCTTCACCATCCTGTGACATGAGGTTCCCTGAGATAAGTCATGCAGTGAGCACATCTACCAGTGGTAGTCACAACATATCCATAAGCTGAGCTAGAGCATAGAATTTTTTGGCACTTAAGAGGTTTTGTCTTTTTGAAAGGAGGAAGACTACTCTGCCTTCACTTTTCAAAGAAGTCTGGAATAGGGACTATGTTTTCTGTTTCTAGCAGCCTTGGGAAAAATTATTTGTTGCCTTTGGGCAGCATTTCACCAAACTCTGAGGGGTGCTCAGATAGCCTTGGGGGGCTAAAACAGCTCTGGTTAGCAGAGATTGGTAGTTGTCTGGGTTGAAGAGGCAAATGGGAGGCTCTCGTTCAATAATTTCCTCTTCTGAAAATTCCTCATTGTCTTTTTTCTGATAGGGCTTCAGACACCTCAGATAGACTCTGTGAATCCATTCCCTGCTGAAAGCATCAATCACTTTGGCTAGAAGTAACTATTGTTTTTTTAGGCTGCCTTAGTTGGCTAGTATACATACACACACATATATTGACTGGCCTCTAGGACTGAGTTCCCATCAAAATTTCCCACTTGAAGCTCTGTGGAGGCCTGGGTAGAAGATAAAGCTGATGAGCTAAATCTTAGCCTCTTGCACCCTCTAGTGAGCGTCTCAAGTTTGCTGTTTTGCAGCCACATAAATTCTTCAGCTGTCACTTGTCACAGCCACCTGGCTATTTCAAGGAGAAATTGAGACAGCTATAGAGGGGCCCCCATGGTAGTCTGTGGTGGACCCCGTGTGCCTACGATGCTTCTGGGTGTACAGCTGTGGTGGTTTGGGGGTGGAGAGTCACAGTCACAGGACCCTAAAGAGTAGAGAGCATTTTCCTCAAAATGTTTCTCTTCCTCCTCTTCCCTAGCGCTGTGCCAGCAGATGGCCTCTGCACTTTCAGCTCAGTTTTCCCAGGCCATGTTCCCGACCCGGGGCTCCAAGGGCCTATCTTGTCGGCTCAGTCTTGGAGCTGCCTTAGGGAGGAGTCTCATTGGGTCTCCTTCCTCAGCAGGGGAAAGCGTAATCTGAGGCACCTTGCTTTCTGGCCATCGCCTCAGCCAGAGTGCAGGAGGCAATGAGAGGGTTTTTTACTGGTTTGAGAGGAGAATGGAAGGATTAGCAGAACAAGAGGCAGAGAAGAAGGAAAAGGTACAGGAAGCAAAAAGAAGTAAAATAGGGAGGTCTAGTGCAGAGAGCTCCTGAACAAGCCTGCACCACAATTCTAGACAGGAAACAAACTGAAAAGTGGGTGACTCCCACCAGTGGAAACAGGAAATTATTACCCAAGTCCTGCCTTCTTGACTAATTGGTGGGAATCACCAATTTTAGTGAGAATGCCAAAGCACTGTTCCTTGGAATTATCCATATTCCAGTTTTATGTTAGTTTGCTTGGGAAGTAAGCAAGCTACCTACACTTCATTATCCTGTAAAGTAAGGAACTGTTGAGGGGCAGCAATGCTCTTAGTAATGTAAAATCCAAGTGTCAAATGCCTCCCCTCTCCATTGACCTCAGACAACATTCCAGATTAGCATTTCCACAGGTGCAACAATTTCAGCTTGCAGAGCACAGTTTTCCCACTTCCTTTGTCTTGTGGCAGCCTGAAATGTCTCCAGAAACCATGTTCCTGGTGGTTCCCAGAAACAGGGCATTTTGGGGCCACTGCTGGGGTGTGTGTGGAATCACACTCTGTGGAAGGAAGTCCTTGCACCCTCTGTTTCAAGCATCCTCAGGCTTGAACCTGGGGTGGTCTTTCCCGAGAGAGACAGACACCCCAAAATGACCTCTGAACCTCCACAAGTAGTGCCCTATGAAGCCAGGCTTGGCTTAAACAGTGGCTTTTTCTGGGAGGCTAGAAGAACCACATCTTGGCTGGGAAAACTGAGGCCAAGTGAAGATTCTCCAGGCTGGCTGCACTGCCAAGCACCCTCCATGCAAGCAAACCCCCCCCCCCACTTCTCTCCTGTCAGCTCAGTCCAAAAGGACTAGAGTGGCTCTTGCCTCAGGCATCTTCTACTGACCAAATGGCTGGTCTTTTGTCTGTCAAATGTACAGGCAGGGAGGGACAAAGAGCCTCTGATCTGTACTACAGTCATGAATGAAGTATGTTGCATGTTTCCATCCCCCTCTCCTGTTTCACCTATATGTCAGGGAATATCTTTGAAATTCCTCTCATTCCTTTCTCCATATATTTGTCTAAGATACCTGCATTCTTAAACCTATGCCAGACCTATCAAGGTAAACATTAACTTTCCATGTCTAGTGAATGGTCACCCTTTCAGGTACATCCTGTCACACATTAAGAAACATCACTTCTTTTGTCTGGCACCAGGGAAACGCCAGACCACTCTATTGTTCCACAATGGACAATCCCAACCCAACCATCTATCACCTGGCTTAATCTCATTATATCCAGACTCTGCCTCTCTGGAAGCTCATTGGTCACATCAAGCCATACCCTTCCTGACAACCACACCTCATGGGACACCTGACTGGCCAAGGTAATCTATTGTCTTCACCTGAGACCAGCCTCCAAGGCCTTCTATTGGTCGGCATTGTTTACCAATGCTTATATCCGTCAGGCACACGGCCTCAGACGGTGTGTCGCTGTCCTGATGCCAACTGGCAGTCCACCCCTAAACCTCTGGGTTTAGGCTATAATCCCTTCTTCATGGACCTCTGCACATCTGGACAGGTAGTATCACCCCATAACTGACCCCTCTATTAGCTATCAACCACCTCTGCTTTCTTAGTTCTGTATTGTGTGTGTGTGTGTGAATGTTTGAATATTGCTTGTATGCTTGATAATATTTAGTAAAGAAATCATTATTTTAGCTACCCAGTCTCTGTGTCTATTCTTGGGTTCTTGGGAATTATAACTCCAGTATACACAAGTCTGATCCTATAGTTATGCCAATCGCTCATTAATCTATGCTAGACCCTTTCCAGTCCGGCTTTTGTCCGGGCCATGGGACGGAGATGGCACCGGTCACCCTCACAGATTACCTCCGGAGGCATCTGGATCGGGGCGGCACGGCGGCACTGCTGCTGTTGGACCTGTCAGTGGCATTCGACACAGTTGACCATCAGTTGCTGATCCACCACCTCGCCGACACTGGGATTCAGGGACTTGCCTTGCAATGGCTTGTCTCCTTTCTCCAAGTCCGGGGACAGAGGGTGGCGCTAGGGGATCAGACATCCCAGAGGCACCCGCTGACTTGCAGGGTTCCTCAAGTTGCGGTACTGTCCCTGATGTTAACATCTACATGCGCCCCCTTGCCCAGATTGCCTGGAGGCACAGGCTAAGGTGTCACCAATACGCAGACGACAGCCAGCTATATCTGTTGTTGGGCTGTCAGTCCAAATCTACCCCAGATGAACTGGATTGGATGCTTCAGGACGTGGTGGGCTGGCTTAGACTGAGCCAACTGAAATTGAATCCGACGAGGATGGTGGACCTGTGCCTGAGTCGGAGCGGGTCGGGGGTAGGGATCTCACTACCAACCTTCGATGGGGCGCCGCTAGTGCCAGCGCCGAGGGTCAGGAACTTGGGAGTGCTCCTGAATGGCACCTTAACAATGGAGGCCCAGGTAGCATCCACTGCCAGGTCAGCCTTTTACCACCTACGGCTGATTAGGCAGTTGGTTCCCTTCCTTGAACGCGATGACCTGGCAATGGTGATCCATGCTATGGTCACCTTGAGAATGGACTACTGCAGTGCTCTCTACATGGGGCTACCCTTGTCCCAAATCTGGAAGCTGCAGCTAGTCAAATGCAGCAGCCAGGCTGTTGATGGAACTCTCTACATGAGAGCACATCTGGCCTGTGCTGACGGCATTGCACTGGCTGCCAATAGCATACCGGATTCACTTCAAGATGCTGGTTTTGACCTTTAAAGCCCTATATGGTCATGGACCTGCCTACCTGAGGGACC